>NW_026923743.1:0-22280 GCF_032062105.1 Saccostrea cuccullata | reverse complement strand
ATTTGAAAAAAAATATATATAGGTTGGTCAGAAATTAAAAACTGGTATAAAGATACTAATACTACTGAAACATAAAGCAATACATTTTCTGAGCGGCATTGACGTCTTGTAAATTACCACAGGCAAGTAGGATATGACCCCTCCCTCCTTTCCAATTCTTTCTTGCTAAAGCCGGAGATGAGTACACTTTTTCCAATTTTTTTTTTAGTTTTAAATCCACCTTATATACTGTTGATCTGCATAACCACCCGCGCAAGCGCGGGAAATTTAATTTATATATAGTTACCATTTACAACAGAATATATATTGTAGTTGTTTTAAATGGTAATTTTTCTGACAGACTACAGGCCTATAGAGGGAAGACATACTTTGTTCAAAATTCCGCATGAAGTAGATGTATGTCACCATCCCTACCAACTTTTTGTGAAAACGTAAATAAAAAATAAAAATTTCTATGCTTGATTTATGTGAAACCTCGTACAATGTTATGGGTATTGTACTTCAGAAATTCTTATTTTATTTTCTTTGAGGGTTAAAACATCGAATATACACAATTTACAAATAACTTGATTTTTGGGAGTGAGGGGAGGTAAAAATTCACTGCAGCTGGTACATAAGGTCTTGGTTGATAATTATATACATACAGTGTGTTCCCATTTTGCCTTAACTGTAAAATTCAGGTAAGCAAAAGTTAAAAAGTACTAAAGCGAAATGGGAATTTTAGTATTTGTATATATTATCAATGGGTTGATATAAAAATTTAAATGATAAAATTTTTAGATTGAATTTAAGAGTTAATGGGAATTCATAAATACAGTGAATGAAATGCTACATGTATTTAAAAAAAATATGTTAAATATATTAAATCTTCACCTGAGAGCTTACTAATGCCTAGGTCACATTTCCCGGCCGGTAGCCGTAGACCGGTGGTAATCGGTGTTAATCCGTGGTGTTAACGATGCCCTAACATCGGTCCACATCGGCCTAATAGTCCTTAAAGAATCAGTCACATTATCCAGCGATGGGTATACGATGGGAAACCAATGCGTTTTATGAGAAAAATGGCGAGGTTGCAGGCCGGACTTACAAAGGCTAAGCGATGCATTGCTAATCATAAAACAATTTCAGGATAATCGGTCAATGTATATCACATCCGTCATACATTTGGTGAACACCGTTCGTACACTGGTCGACTATGGGCCAATGTTTGGTCGAATATCGACCGATAATCGGTCGTTATCCGTTGAACACCACTAAACTCCCCGATGACCTCAGATTCAACGGATATTGGACGATGCTCGGCCATACATCGGCCAATCCTTGAAAGATATGTTAATAATGGGTTGCCGATGAAGAGCAATATGAGGCATCGTTGGAGACATCGCTGAATTTTAACTACGAATTATTTCCTACCGATGACCCCACCGATTCGCAAAAAAGACTCAGTCACCGTCCGATCACTAGTGGTGCCCGGCCGGCAACCACGCCATTTTCATCAAAAACGCATCGGTTTCTCACCGTATACCCCATCGTTGGATAATGTGACTTATACTTAAGGCGAAATGGAAATGCTTTATGAGGAGAGGAGCGTATCAGAAACCCTTGGCTAGCGAAGATGCTCCATTTCATAACCTCTTATTCAAGTATTTCGGTCGAGGCCACGAAACATTAATTTTTATGAGGCCACTTGTTCATTTGGTTGCCCTCTTCAAACCGATTGGTTGAAAAATACCGATAAGACGTTTTATGCAGATAGAAAACAATACTTTTTATGCATTAAGAAATTAGATTCTACAAATTTAACTTTGAAATTTTCTGAGAAAAAAATCCTCGACCTACCCACACTATGTTTTCATCCTGAGTCAGGGGATGGGAAAACAAATATTATTAACTTCATTGGCCTTATTTGATGTAGTTTATGGAAGAAAGATTACCACTGCAGGAAACGGATGTCTTTGGCCATTTTATTTATATCATGCAAAACATTTAGCAAGTACCTTGGTTTCTGTGGTTCAGTGATACGGAAAAATATGTGGTCTATATGTGTGTCCTTTCCAGACATGTAACACGTTGTGCAAAGATTATAGTTGGGACATTTGGAACATTTCCATCGGATACCTTTAATTCTCTGATCAGCTGACGGACATTCCGGGCACAAAGCGCCTTGTATAATACCTGTTTAAAAAATTATTAAGTTATGTTTTATCAACTAAATAATTCCTTATCAGTTGAATACATCACCTTTGTTCTTTTTGAAATAGAATCATCGTGTTTTAAAGAACGAAATATTAATTTTAAAAAGAGTAAAAACGATGAAACATTTATAGATAGATAATTAAGAGAAATATAAAAGGTGTAACACGTGGTTTACTTTTTCCCTAAGCGAGGGACACATTCTCTGAATTAGCTTGTTGGGGTTCTTTCATCTGTTGCATACATGTATTGATATGGCTATATCCATAAACATATGCAACTCTGCGAATTTAAGATTTTAAAACGATTTTCTCTCTTACCTATTTGACTATTATCGAACAGTAAAGCCGTTTCTTCATCAGTTTGAAAATTTTGAGTATTTCCGTCATCCCACTGGACAGAGATATGACAGTTTTCCGTCTGATCCGTAGGCCCTTGAGACAAAGAGACAGATGCACGCTGATTCTGTCGCTGAATTTTACGTCTTCGGCCTCTTTTAGCCACAGGTTTTTTATATTCCTTTTGTCAAATAAATATATGTTATTAACACAGTAGATTGATTTGTAGAACCGTATCACGTCTAATTGACAGGCATGGATCATCAGATATAAAGATATAAAGACACATGAGACTGCTATGACTATAAATAAGTTTTGTTTTTCCACAATTAGCAAAAATCGTTTTGAAAAAAAATGGGTACAATAATATACCCTTTATCTATTAAACAAAACAGTTTAAAGGACCTTTTAGACACACAAGACAATATCATTATGTATACTGAATACATCGAGAGGGTTAAAACACGGTGAAATGATCTGTACGGTCGGCTCACACTCTCATGAGATTCTGCGAAATCAAAGAAGATACACGTGTGTATGTAATAAGTGACAAAGTTCACAATATCTTTTAATACCGCCCGCTTGGGAAGTGGGAGAGTATATAGAAATCGGCAATCTCCGCCCGTCCGGTCGTTTGTTACGCTTTGGGGTACCTATCTCTTTTATCCGCAACTCCTCCAATACTACTGAATGGAATTTAATGAAACTTTAGAGAAACTTAATTGTTATTGTGCTTCTCTTTCTTTTACTTTTGATTCAACACATATTGTGGGTTTCCAGTTGTCAATCATGGATATTGCCATTATATTCATAACGGAGGCGGGGTATCTCATTTAGCGAGATCATTGCTCGCAGTGCCCATAGTTCTTATTGCATTTTCTTTTCTTAACATGATTTTGTATATATATATATATCTTCACATATATTTAAAGTTTTTTAAAAAGTACATTCCTGTCATTCCATATAATCAACATTTGTTTTGTTCCGGTCATCTATCATTATCGAAAATCAGCCAATTATTGGTACAAGTCAAGCGCTCTAGTAAAAGGTACGAATTTATTCAACTAATCCACTTAACTACATGTATCAATGGCCTATAACCGGTCACGGTAGCCTAGTGGTAGAGCGTTCGCTTCGTGATCGGGAGGCCCGGGTTCGATTCTCGATCGCGGCGCCGCGTCATACCTAAGACGCAAACAAAGGTAGTGACTGTTCCTTCGCCAAGCGCTCGGCACTAGAAGTGAAAGTCACGGGTCTTTCGGATATGACCTTAAAAACGTAGGTCCCGTGTCACGGTAGGCGCTGGCACGATAAAGAACCCTCACTGCTCAATGGCCCTGAGTGCCGAGTATAGGTCAAAATTTGAAGCCTTTCACAGGCATAAGGTGAGGTCTCCATATGAGTGAAATATTCTTAAGAGAGACATTAAACAATATACAATCAATCAATCAATCAATGGCCTTTTGATTTCAATTTTCGACCTCTGGAAACGATATTCCGTATTGTCTGCCGTCGTGCTGTGTGCGTCATGTGCAAAAATTTGAATATTTTCAGTCTCTTCTCTGCAACCGCTCATCCAATGAAAATAAATTTTAGTGCAGTCTGTAGAATTTTAAAGAAAGTGCTGCAATTGCTTACCTTGTTGATTTTTTTTTTGGGGGGGGGGGGACTTTTATGAATGTTCAAGGTCACCCTCTCTATTGGTCATTTAGTTGTGACTAAAGATTTAAAATGTTCTATGATTCTTACATTTTGTAAAATTTGAACGAAATCAGACAGTCGCCTGCGTTGCGCAGTGGATAGAACGTCTGCTCTAGAGTGCGGAAAAATCTCGAGATGGGCACTAAACAACAAGCAATAACTTACACTGTAATAGACGACTTAAATACTTTATAAAGATTTGTTTTAATATAAGAATATAAGCGTACCCCTAGGTTTGAACCTGCAATAATAATCATAAGCAATGTACATTCCGCGTTTACTAGAGAAAATTGTCTCAGTAACATACCTTTACGGATGTGATTGTGCCCACTATTGATTTTTCTTTGTCAGTTTTCATCACCACTCTTGTTCCAACGACTGCATTCTCTTCGAAAGTAGAAGTACAATAATTTCATTCTAATATTCTCACATTTAAGCCTTCCAAAAACAAAACAATGAAAAAACCTTTATTAACACTATTTATTTAAGGACAACTTTGAACTGCTTAAAAACGTCAGGTTATATAGTTAAAATGATCCACCATCTAATTTCAAATTTAATTAATCGCAATGCATTGTATCTTTCATACTTTGATCAATTACATTGTTTTAAATATTATATTTAACTAAGTTATAGTAGTTAAAAATTTCATTTGCATGCATTTCCCCATTTGAACAAGATGTGTTTGTGAAACACTATGCGCCCGACGGCAACAAAGTTCAATAAACAATTTTAAAAGTTACAGTCAAGGTCACAAGGTCATTGACCTTGATGTCATTTGAAAGAACTTAATTAGTGAAGTAAGCCTATACCACTATAGAAGTCTCTATCTCTCATGGTTCAAAAGTTATGGTGAAAGTTCTTTTTTAAAAACTATTTTTAGCATATAGGTCACAGTGAAGGTCACAGTCATTGACCTTGACGTCAGTTGAAAGAACCTTATTAGTGAACTACGCAAACCAAATATAACGTATTTACCTCTCATGGTTAAAAAAAATATGGCGAAAGTTCGAAAAAGCTTTTTTTAGCGTATAGGTCACAGTCAAGGTCACAAGGGCATTGACCTTGATGTCAGATGAAAGAACTTTATTGCTGAGGTATGCATACCAAATATGAAGTCTCTACCTTTCATGGTTCAAAAGTTATGGCAAAGGTTAAAGTTGACGACAGACGAACAGATAAACAGACAGGACAAAAACAATGAACGCCTCGGATCTATCCATTAAGGCGCAAAAAAATCAAACTTGATTATTCGTTATTATTCTATTTTTTTTAAAGTTAGGGTGTATTGAATCCGAATTGATCTTGTGGCCTTGACCTATTCTCAACAATCTGAAATTGGATATTTCTATCTGTATTATTTTGTTTGTATTTGACATGTGCATTGCCTGTGGCGTTTCAAAACATGTTTTTCCGAGCAACTTGATGCTTGACCAAATCTTAAATATTCCATCATTGTTACTTATTTCGAAGGAAGACAGATGGGACATTTACATGTATATGTATATTTGATGTGAATTACGTATCACAGAATGTTTCTAAACATTGTTGTACCCCCGTAAAGTTTACAATGGACCTAATTTTCAAATATATCAACATTTCTGTTAAGTCCAGAATGAGAAAAGCTTATAACATTTATATTTGACGTATATACATTTCCTAAGACAAGACCTTCTAAAAACAAGCACTTTCAACTTAATGACCTTAAAGTTAAACTTGTTTTCGTCCATATATATGGCTTCACCCTACCCCTTGGGTCATGATATGAATCTACACTACCTGACAGTGAATCCACATGTGCTTCAACTTTCACAGGCCAGTGGTTGAGATTTTGTTTAATGATGTCAGTAATATTTCCCTATTTCGTATTATCTCCCCTTAGAGGAGAATGTGTCCCTTCATTTAAACAAAATTGAATCCCCTTCACCAAAGGTGCTTAGTTTGGTTGAAATTCGCACAGTAGTTCTTGAGAGGAAGATAATTGTAACAAGAGATGTTTCTAAAACACTTATGCCCCCCTCCCCCAAATTGGATTTTTTCTAAGTCCAAGGACTTAACTCTATCTACAAAGGTGCGATCCTACCCAAAACAAAACTTGACCTAGAAATTAAGCTGCAAAATCTGTATACTTAATTTCATTTCTATATGTGCAACTTCTGCAAAGAAAAAGAACGGAAACTGCAAATAAGTTGAATTTTTCTAGGTCCCAGGGGCATAACTCTTTCAAAAAAGGGGCGATCGTACCCAAAACAGACCTTGACTTAGATATTCAGCTGATAAACCTGTATACCAAATTTCATAGTCACAGCCTTCGGCTCAAATGAGCTAAATACGCTGCGCAAATTTATGCGCACTCCAATTAGATTCGTTCTCAATAAGCGATCTTTAAACTTTTGGGTTTTATAACAGAAAAACGGACCTAAAATCAACCTGCGATCCCAAATTTCTTGAATGGGGCGTTAAACAACATACATATACAATCAATCAATTTCAATCAATAAAATAAAGATTTTGTTGATTTACAATTATTAAGTCTGAGTTTATTTTTATCGTATGTTTACTCAAGTAATGTAGCTAATGTTTCCTAATCGATCAAATGACTGTATTTTGTTATTTTAATCTTTGTATAAATCAACCACAACTCATAATTACAGAATTAATGAACTTATTAGTTTCTTAGTACGTGTTGCAGTGATTACGACAACCATATTTCAGTATAATGTTTTAGATCGGGTAAAAGTAAAGTTTAAATTCACGTCCCCGCTCTCCCTTTTCAAAGTGTCCCGCCCCATTACTCTTATTTTTATCTGAAAAGTTTTGGTATGAAAATATGCTTGCTAGCATGTCCACGCATATACACATTGTCTTACATTCTTACTTTAGAGGTGTATGTACCTTTACTGATTTCCTGCAGATGATCCTCAATGTAAGGCATTTCTGTCGGCTCTGTAAATTTAAGATCCACTTTCCCTTCTCTCCCAACACAGACCCGTTCCGTGAAATGGTCTTTCTCCCAGAAAACCTTCGCGTCACATTTGTATACCGTGGCAATATTATCCTCCATACCAACCACTTCTCCTGTATTGTGATAAATATTTTTAAAACATTATCTTCACCAGAAGAGAGCCCTATCATTCCGAGTTGACAAAGGCGTCATTAGATCAAAGGCGACTTTTCGAAGTTACATTGGTATGTAGTGCTTTATATTTATCAGTGAATTCTTGTTTTATACTATGTACGAAACCAGGACTATTGAAATGAAATTCTTACTAATATTAATACTTAAGCGAAACGCCTTTATTATTTGTCTTTTTTAAGGTAAGTCATGTATTGACAATGCGTGTTTTATTTTAAACAGGAAGTGGCATTCATGTTGGTGGTCTTTCTACTTGTGGAAGATCTGTTCAGATTGAGTACATATGCCTTCGGATATTTGTGACATATAAGCATTTATTCTTGGGTCTGTAGTAAGGGTATTGAAAGCAGCTAACTTGAATTGGGTTTGAGAACTTACCTAATGGTAAGAAACACGAAAGTCTCATGGATTATAAGCAGCATTTACTTAATAACTTATAGTGCAAAGAAAACATGGTTTAATAGCGCTCAGGTTGTGTACGTTTTTACTTCAGGGTTTTTTTTTAAGATCGGATGTCTAGGTTTTAAAAGGTGATTTAAAATTCCCCTTTCCATGTCCAACCTGGTAAAGGGATATGTAGAAAAGAGATTTATTTTCAAAAACCACAATTCAGTATTTATTTATTTATTGATATTTTCTTAGTGAGTTTTTCAAACCGTTTTTAGTTCATTATCCTTTTATTTTCCAACTCATTTATGTTGATAGCAGTGTTATATTTTAGAATATATTGTTGTGCTTTTAGCTGACGGCACCACAAATATCGCCAATATCTAGCGAATAAACAACAAACGCGAGCTGGCCACAAAATGTACTTGTATTTGTGTACAGTATAGCCCGCGTTATGTCACGGGAGATAACCCAAAAAGAACACTGTAAAAATAGAAAATAAAAGAAGTTTGTAAAACTAGTCAATTTTCACCACAATATATGTAAAACTTTTTCTTGACATGGAAACATAGATTTTATTTCATCTATATATTTTTCATATTGCTCCCATTTCTTTTATTTTTTCATAAAGTTCGTTTGCTTTATTTATTCCTGTGCAATATTCAAGGATTAATTCTATGTCAAATTGTTATTATTTATATTTTTTAAATCTTTTACAAAGGTTAATTTATGAAATTTATAATTCTTTAAACAATGCCTTTAGTTAACATTGATCATAGTTCAAACACCCCTTACCTGGATTGATCTTGCTAACTGGAGGTAATTAACTACTTTTTACCAAGATGGATCCCTCAGTTAATCTACTAACGCGTTCTTCCGGTTACAGGTAATTTTTTTATGCGCCCGGATAGATAGATCCGGGGCGTATATTGTGATGTTTGATATTTGTGATGTCTGTTTGTATGACTCAAAGTATCGAAAGAACTGAAAGCCCGCGCTATTGAAAATAAGTATAAACAGGAATACTACTAAAAATAGTTCGCTTGCACTATCCATTCAGCAGCGTATGTGCACAAATTATTATATCATGAGTATCGCAATAAAGCAAATTATAATATAATTTCTTTTTCAGTTTAATTCTCAATCAAAAATAGTGTATCACTAAAACAATACTATTAGCTAAGCTTGGACAATCATCAATTCGTATCAGTCCTTTCAGTACTTTGATTTACAAATCAAACTTAAAGAATTTTCACTTTCCTCTGGTTTCCATGGCAATAATCGAGTACTTGAAAATTTTAAATGCGAATCGGACAACTACAATTACTTATCACTAAAATAAAAAAAAAGTTTCATGATGAATGTAAGGGGCCAGAGAGAACACCCGCGGATAATTTTCGTCGCTTTTTGCAGGTTTCCATGGCAACGGTAGCCATTTTGAAACTGAATGACCACACAACACAACTTCAACCAGTGGTCGTCCTTTTAGGAAAGATTGAGAAATATTGTACTAGCCTTCTCCGAGAAACAGCCTGGATAACAAAACATGCGTACAATATCAATATGTCGCCCTGTGGCAACGCACTTTGAAAAAAAAAATACGCATTTTGAAATTTTTAAAGTGCGTTAAAATTAGGACAAAATCAAGGCACTTTGAAAAAAAAATCAAAGCTAAAGGACAACAGACGTTAATTTAAATACCGATATACCTGCATCTGGTATAGATACAAGAAAATTGAAAAGCAGGGAGTAAATGAAATTCTTAATAAGATACTTTAGTTCACTTAGAGTTGATAATAAAAAAAAATATAGGAAAATTGATGTGGATTACTTGTATGCATCCCTAATACAGTTACCTTCAATATTTGGATTATTTCTAGAAACCACATGCGCACCGGGAAAAATTCCATTTGCCACCTGGTAATCTATATCCGCCCTCATTCCAACGTTTACGCTGTTAAAAAATTCCATTTCTAAGCATAAATTTATTGAGGTATTTATTTATAAATTTCTCAAAATATTTCTTTCATTAAAATTAATTTTCATCAATTAAGATAGTATTCTTTTTGGAATTGAATATTTTTAAAATTCAAACTGAAATAGCTGTAGTTTTTTTCTGATAAAATCTATACTAGTGTCCTCTTTCGTTATTTGCGATCGTTAATGCTGAATTAACGGTTGCAAACTGAGTTTTACAGGCAACACGAAAGTGGAGATGGTAAAACGAATGTCTGCGACGTTAAATCAGCATTTCACAGTCGCAGATAACTATTCCCATTATAATTTACTTTAAGCATATTGTTTGATGTTTACGTCTTATTTTGGTTGTTGGTTTTGTAAGATGAGGTACGGGATTAAGCGTTGTGTTGAAAGGGTAAAAACACAAGTAGTTAAAAAATATTTACCTCATTGTTTTCATTCCTTGATATCTTTCAAATGCATGATCCAGATTGTGTTTATCGTACATATAACATTCCGTGCATAGGTCATAATTTCCACAATAAAGGCAATGCCACCTCATTCCAGCTATAGGTTTTTCACAACAGCCATCACATTCGTAGTGCCTATGATGTGCACCTATTAAAGAAGACAAGAGGCCCAAGGGCCTTGAATCGCTCTCTTGATAAATTGTACAATCTATCACTTGTATTTTAAGTCTCTAACTCTAAATATCCCAAGATGCGTGAACTGACAACGTTTCATGATTCTTAGCCAGTTAGGGCTGAAGATATTTCAGTAAAGCTATAAAATTCCATTAGTAGGTCACCGTAACCTACCATTTGATCTTAAATTTATGAGGACTCAAGATGCATTTATTGACAAAGATTGATGATTCTAAGCCAATACGTACCTAAGAAACGTAAATAAAGCCATAAAATGTCAAAAGTAGGTCACCATGACCTACTTGGTTGACATTTTCTGAAGATCAAAGAAGAAACAACTGACATAGTTTGATGATTCTAAGCCAATAAGTACCTAGCTTAAATATTGCCATTAAGTGTCAAATGTAGGTTATGCTGACCTACTTTTTCCGAAGGCCCAAAATGCATCAACTGACAAAGTTTGATGATCATAGGTCTGAAAGTTATTCAAAATATGTCTTTTAAACAATGTGAAAACAAATTACATAAAATAGGTCATAGTGACCTACTTTTTACAAATATGTTTTAAGGCCTCAAGATGCAACAACTTACAAGATTTGGCGATTCTATACCTTTCGGTGTCTGAAATAATTGGATTAAATGTTATAGAAAAGATAAGCCATAAAATTCAAAAAGTAGGTCATGGTGATCTACTTTTAAATTGACGTTGTTCTCAAACCCATGATGAATCAACTGACAAAGTTTGAGGATCGTAGGCCCTTAAGTGTTTAAAATATGCTCCCAAATCAATTTTTTGAAAACGAAATCCCATAAAATTTAAAAAGTAGGTTACCGATGCCTACTTATGTATTAAAATGATGTGAAGTCCTAAGATGCATCAACGTAAGGATTTGATTATCCTAGTCTGGGTAGTAAGCAAATAATAACGCTTTTATTAAGTGTCAGTTTTGAAGTGACCTCGAGACCACGCCCTTTGTCCCAGGGTCATGCCTTGAACAATTTTTAATCTTCAACATATCCTGACCCTTTTATGTAAATTTGGTGAAATCTGCCTGGTGGTTCTGGAGAAGGAAAAGATTTGCAACCACTTGTTTTGGGGGTCCAATCCCTAGTTTTAGTGTAAATGGTAGCCTTTGGGCCAAGGACACTTCATGACTAATTTTACAATGATTTGCCAAGAGGTTCTTGAGTTATGGCTCATATTCTAAAACTTTACGCACACCGCAAAAATGGTCATATCATTAACTCTTTGAGCCTTTGAGTCAGAAGAGCTAAAATCGGAGTTAGCTTTTTTTGTAAGTGTCACTTGGGGTGATCTATTGCTATCCTTTTCGTCGTGCCTTAACATTTGAACACTCTCAGTTTCGTCTTTGCAACCTCTCAATTAATTTTAACCACATTTAGCATAGAGCATCTTTGGGTGAAGGGAAACACAAATGTTAATTTCATGGTCCCTGTCCCCTTGGGGCCTGAGGGGTGGAACAAAATCCACTGAAATTAATACAATCTTTAAAAAATTTATCTTCTTTACTCCTGGACATCAAGCAGGAAAATTGTGGCATGATTGTAATCATAATTAAGTCCTATACCATTGTTGTGAAATTCATGGCCCATGGGTCAGAGGTTCTAGTGCTAGAAAGGGGGGGCTAACGCTTAATAGATTATATAGTTAAAATGCATTATTTCTTTTAAAATCTTCTCTACTCCTCGGCATTTAAATAACTAACCAAGAACATAGTTATGTTTGAATTTTTTCTACAAAAATTGTGAATTTTTTGTACCGCCCAGTGCAAAGTTTTTAGTGTTAGCGCGGGGCTATATAGTTTATATTTAAAAAAAAACACAATTCCTTTGAAAATCTTGTCTTTCCCTATGATATTAAAAACTAACCAAGTACATAATTATGATGAGCAGGAAAATTTCTTCCAAAAGTATGAATTTTATGAGCCCAGGGTCAGAGTAAGGGTGGGCCTCTAATAATTATTTAATGAAAATGCATGGATTCTTTGGAAATCTTCTTCTCTATTCCTAAATAAACACTTATATTGAGACACCACTATCAGCAAGGGCCGAAGGCTGATATTGGTCGAGGACTGATACAGGATGTGATGTGGGAAAAGGTATGTATAATCTTAATCTATAAAATTATGTTTTGCGCAATATTAAGGACTGTTTTCTGATTAGCGCAAGGGCAATGGAATACAATCGGTTTTTCTGATGTAGTGGTACGGAACGTTGATATCGGCGTAGATACCTCAGTTGGTAGAGCACTTGACTTAAGATGCAGGGTCCCGGGTTCGATTCCCAGTCAAGCCATTTTCTCCTATCCTGTTTAAGATTTGCTTCTGTTGACCACAACCGGATTTAGGAATGTCAATCCTGTTAGTGGTAATAAGAACTTGGCTTGTGTCTCCGAGGGCGAAGGGAGGGAGAAATGTAAGGGAGGAATATAATTGTTTTGGCCGTGGTTATTGGTCTGGATAGCTCAGTTTGTAGAGCACCTGTTCACACACCAATAACTCACACAAAACTTAAAAACATTCCTTAAATGTAGTGCAATGCATTTTCTCTATAAAATCAAAAAAGCCTCATCGAACTCTGATCCTGGGACCATAAATGTCGAAAGTTTTGAAAGAGTTCCCTTGTGTATCATAAATAAGTTTATCGTATGATCATGAATTTCACGATTTATTTCGGCAGGGGGAGGGAGTTAATTCTTATTGCAATCATGCCAAAAGTTAAAGTGCTTTATATTCAAATGTAAGAAAGAAACCTTTTCGAATATTCATTTAATTTTTTGACATTGAGCCCCTGCCCTCGCACCCCCCCACCCCTTATGTGGACAGTGCACCAGTTTTGTTCCCCTTCAGCGATTTACGGTTCCCCTTCATCCACAAAAGCAATGTACAACAAGAGGCCCAAGGGCCTTGAATCGCTCTTCTGATAAATTGTACAACATATCACTTGTATTTGAAGCCTCTAACCTAAATTTCCTAAAACCCAAGTTGCATCAACTGATAAAAAATTTGATGATTCTTAGCCAATTAGGACTGAAGATATTTTAATAAAGCTATCAAAAAAAATGAGTAGGTCACGGTCACTTCTAGCTTTTAAAACCCCTGTCCGTATGAAAATCCACTGTCTTTCTCTGTATCCTACAGCATTTTCACAGTAATCTACAGTATATCTATAGTATGCTACGGTATGCTAGCTCTGTATATACAGTAAATCTCTGTATGCCACTGTATGTATCCCCAGCATGCCACAGTTACATACAGTAGGCCCCGATACGCCTACAGTATGCCACTGTATGGCTACTGTTTTCTACAGACAACTACGGTAAACCACAGTATATGCCCCAGTACGCCCCTGAATATGTTCATTGAAGCAAAAGAAGAAGTTTACACACTCCCAGAGCACTGTACGGTTACCTAAGATGTGGGATTATCAATTTAGTACACAGAGTTACTAACCTAAGAAGTTATTGAACATTATTTTAAACACATAGTAATATTTTTTTATTTTTTAGGAAACTTATTGTGTTTTTACAACTCTGAAATAACTATGAAAAATTAATAAATCATTGCTTCAAAGAATATTTATCTATCAATTTTTAAAATTAAATATACCCCACGCAACAAGTTGCGGGAGGTATAATATTTTTGACCCGTCCGTCAGTCAGTCAGTCAGTCAGTCCTCTTTTTTTGTCAGCGCAACTCCTCATAAACCGCTGCACAGAATTTCGTCAAACTTTGCAGGTATTTAGGAAACAATGTGTAGATGTGCATATTACCAGGAAATTCCGATTCCATTATTTTTTCCGGGAATTTTAGCACTTTTTAACTTAGGCATTTGGCCACACCTTGAATATAGAGATGAACAGTTTGTCAGCGCAGCTCCTCGTAAACCGCTGCACAGAATTTCGTCAAACTTCGCAGGTATTTAGGACAAAATGTGTAGATGTGCATACTACCAGGCAATCCCGATTCCATTATTTTTTCCGGGAATTTCTGCACTTTTTAACTTAGGCATTTGGCCATACCTTGAATATAGAGATGAATAGTTTGTCAGCGCAACTCCTCATAAACTGCTGCACAGAATTTGGTCAAACTTTGCAGATATTTAGTACACAATGTGTAGATGTGCATATTACCAGAAAATTCCGATTCCTTTATTTTTCTGGGAATTTCCACTCTTTCCAACTTAGACTTTTTGGCCATATTTAGAATAAAGAGATGAACAGTTTGTAAGCGCCACTCCTCTTAAACTGTTGTACATAGTTTCTTTTATCCCAAAGAGTTTTGCCTATTATTCAATAAAATTTCTCCCCCCCCCCCCCCCCCCCCCCCCCCCCAACCACTTCAAATTAATGTTTGGATTTGTATAATGCCAAGAAATTTTGATTCCATTATTTATCTAGAAACTTCATTCCACATTTAAATGTCCTCATATGCAAGACATTTTGATGTGAAGATTTATTTGCAGTTATTGCCCTTTTTGATCTATACTATGTATTTAAAGTGCACTTTGCCTTTCATTATGTGTTTCACCGTCAAGTTTTGGGGGAGCGTGGGGTATGTGAGCTAGCTCACTTTTTCTTTCATTATTTAATTATTCATTGGTTTGATTTATTAGTTAATTGATTTATTTATTTATTTTGCGAACACTTACTTAATCCATAAAATATTTGGAGTGACTTTGTAACTTTTGTGAAAAAAAAAACAAAACAAAACACAGCCGGGGTAATTCTTGTTTTTTTTTAGATTATTAATGTTCCTTAAAAAAATTAATCTATTTAATTTCATGTAATTAATCATTGCATAAAATCTTTTTTTTCTTATTTCTAAATTGAATATACAACAAAATTATTAATTGTATACCCGAATGGTGGATTTATTTGGCTTATTTTATGTAAACAATTTTACGCTAAAATGTGTTTCAAAGTCTTTTTGAAGCATAT
Source organism: Saccostrea cuccullata (assembly GCF_032062105.1). Classification (NCBI taxonomy): domain Eukaryota; kingdom Metazoa; phylum Mollusca; class Bivalvia; order Ostreida; family Ostreidae; genus Saccostrea; species Saccostrea cuccullata. Next base: position 6,962 of record NW_026923743.1, on the reverse strand, counting down.
TTATACTACTTTTAATTATTTTACTTCCGTGTTGGATATCAAAATAATCGTCTCATTATGCACAATCTTAACCCGTAAATAGCTTTTTTGATACTTTTATTTTGTTTTGTTTTGTTTGACAAAATACGGTTTTCTCACAAAGAGAATTTGTTATTTCAAACAGCCGCAGAGTATACACAGTCGCTCTCTATCACAAAATAAACAAGGTATAGTGGTCAGTGAAAAAGACAATAGGTGTCATTACTGTGTACCCCGAGTCACTTGTAAACAATCATTAGCTTTGAAGTTCTGAAGTTCTTTCATAATCGTGTTACAGTTTTGAAAACCGATTTTTTTTTTCAATCAAAACAAAGTAAAAATGTGAAATTGCAATTGACAAATTAAAATAGTGCATAATCTGATTATTATTTTGATATCCATCATGGACGTAAAATAATTGAAATTTGTTTTAATATGTTTAAAAAATACTTTGTAGCATTTTTCAGGAGAAATAATTTTCATATAAGATTAAAACTATAAAAATCAATTGGGGGGATTTAATCACTTTGTTGTCTTGTCAATTACAAAAATAAATTATTTTTTTTTAATTTATTTTGTTTATTTATGTATTTCTAGATAAATTGATAAACAGAATAAATAAATAAGACAAATAATTAGTTCATTTATTAATTTTGTATTTTTAAAGTCATTTATTCTATCTAATTTTCACTTACCACTTCACCTTATTTATTTTGTGCCGTGTCTACTATGCAGCTCTGCATTTGTCAAGAAATAGATTGATTTGTTTTTAAAATGATTAATTCCATGCCGTTAATTAATTATATTTCTTTTTTCAAAGAATCTATATCAATTTGAAAAACTACAATTTTCTAAATTGTAGCGTTACCCCCACCGTGTTTTTTTTTCCAAAAGTTACAAAGTCACTCCACGTATTTTATGGATTAAATAGGTGTTTGCAAAATAAATAAATCAATTATTTAATAACTCAATTCAAAGATTAATTTAATAATTAATTTTAAAAATTGATAGTTAAATATTTTTTGAAGCAACGATTTATAAATTTTTTATACTTATTTCAGAGTTATAAAAAAACACAATAAGTCTCTTAACAAATTAAAAAAAAATACATCTATGTGTTGAAAATAATGTTCAAATATTTCTTACGTAAGTAACTCTGTGTACTAAATTGATAATCCCACATCTTAGGTCACCGTACAGTGCTCTCAACTCAAAGAAACTATATCAGTTTTAAAAACTACAATTTTCCAAAATGCAGCATTACCCCAGCCGTGTTTTTTTTTATTTTTTTTTTCAAAAGTTACAAAGTCACTCCAAGTATTTTATGGCTTAAATAAGTGTTTGCAAATTAAATAGATAAATTAGTTAACTAATAAATCAATTCAAAGAATAATGTAATAATTAATTTTAAAAATTGATAGATAAATATTCTTTGAAGCAACGATTTATAAATTTTTAATAGCTATTTCAGAGTTATAAAAGAACACAATAAGTCTCTTAACAAATTAAAAAAAAATACTACTATGTGTTAAAAATAATGTTCAAACATTTCCTGGGTAAGTAACTCTGTGTACTAAATTGATAATCCCACATCTTAGGTAACCGTACAGTGCTCTGGGGGTGTGTAAACTTCTTTTTGCTTCAATGAACATATACAGGGCGTACTGGGGCATATACTGTGGTTTACCGTAGTTGTCTGTAGGAAACAAGAGCAATACAGTGGCAAACGGTAGGCGTATCGGGACCTACTGTATGTAACTGTGGCATGCTGGGGATACATGCAGTGGCATACAGAGATTTACTGTATATACAGAGCTAGCATACCAAGTGAGCATACTATATATACCGTGGATTACTGTGAAAATGCTGTAGGATACAGAGAAAGACAGTGGATTTTCATACGGACAGGGGTTTTAAAAGCCAGTAGTGGGTGACCTACTTTAAGATTAAAGTTTTCTGAGGACTCAAGATGCATTAATAGACAAACTAAGATTGAAGATTCTAAGCCAGTATGTATTTGTGATATTCAAAAGTAGATCATCTTGACCTACTTTTTGGTCTACATTCTTGAAAAATCCAAGATGCATCAACAGAAAAAGTTTGATGATTCTAAGCTAATAAATACCTGAGATATTCAAAAGTATGTCACCGTGACCTACTTTTTTGGTCCACATTCTCTGAAAACCCAAGAGGCATAAACAAACAAAGTATGATGATTCTTAGCCAATAAGTACCGGAGATACTTAAATATAGCCATAAAATGTCAAAAGTAGGTCATTGTGACCTACTTTTTGGTCAACCTTCTCCAAAACCCAAGATGCATCAACTGGCAAAGTTTGATGATTCTAAGCCAATAAGTACCAGAGAAATATAGCCATAAAATCTCGAAAGTAGGTTATCATGACCTACATTTTGGTTGACATTTATCAGAGGCCTAAGATGCATGTACTGACCAAGTTTGATAATTCTAAGCCAATAAATACCTGAGATATTCAAAAGTAGGTCACAGTGACCTACTTTTTGGTCGACATTCTCTGAAAACCCAAGAGGCATAAACTAACAAAGTTTGATGATTCTAAGCCAATAAGTACCAGAAATACATAAATATAGCCATTAAATGTCAAAAGTAGGTCACCATGACCTACATTTTGGTCGACATTTTTCAGAGTCCCAATATGCATCAGCTGACCAAGTTTGATGATCATTGGTCTGAAGGTAATCGAAATATGCCTTTTAAACAATTTGAAAACAAATGCCAGCAAAATTCAAAAAGTAGGTCAGAGTGACCTACTTCTTCATAAATATGTTTTAAGGTCCCAAGATGCATCAACTTAAAAGACTTGATGATTCTGAACCTCTCAGTTTCTGAAATAATGGATTCAATGTTTTCGAAAAGATTAGTCATAAAGTTCAGAAAGTAGGTCACGGTGACCTACTTTTAAGTTGACGTTGTTTGAGGACTCAAGATGCATCAACTGATAAAGTTTGATGATCATAGGCCTTAAAGTGTCCAAATTATGCCTTCAAATCAATCTGAAAACAAATGCCTGTGAATTAAAAATGTAGGTCACCGTGATTTACTTTTGAGTTAACATGATATGAAGTCCTAAGATGCATCTACCTACAAGATTTGATGATCCTAGTCCTTATAGTAAGCAAAATATAGACATTTTCATTAATTGTAAATTTAGGTCAACTTTGAAGTGACCTTGAGACCACGGCCTTTGCCCCAGGGTCGTGCCTTGAACAATTTTAAATTTTCAACATATCCTGATCATTGTATGTAAGTTTGGTGAAAATCTGACTGGTGGTTCTGGAGAAGAAGATTTTTTTGCAACCAGTACTTTTGGTTTTGTTTTCCTGATTATCTCCCCTTGTGTTAGGGTCCCAACCCTTATTAGTCCCCTACCGGTGAAACCGGGGGACTATAGGTTTCTTCTGCGTCCGTCCGTCCGTCTGTCTGTCTGTCTGTCTGTCCGTCTGTCTGTCCCCGTCAGTCTGTCCCACTTGGTTTTCCGCACTTTTTTTCTAAACGCTTGCAGATATTGAGCTGAATTTTGGTATGTGAGTGTATCTTAATGAGTTACAGATCTAGTTTGAATTTCGCTTCGCTTCATTGATTTTTGACAGAATTATGGCATTTTGAATATTTTTCATAATCGCTTAATTAAGATCAGATTCGAACTGCGCTAACTTCCGAATGTCGACAAAAATATGAAGCGAAGAAAAGACGATGGAGAAATGATTTGAATTTTCGTCTTCATTTGGATTGTTTTATTAGTTTTAAGGCATTTACAACTTGAAAATCATTCAGTTTTACCTTGGAAATGACTGCTTATTATAAAATGACATCCTGAAGAAAAAGGGGAACCTGGTAGGGGACATGTATTGCTTATGCAATACTCTCAGAATGCTTGTTTTGTATAAATGGTGCTTGTTTTAGTATAAATGGTAGCTCTGAACCAAGGATACCCTGTGACAAATTTGACACTGATTGGCCAAGGGGTTCTTGAGTTATTGCCCATATTCTTAAAAGTTAACGCACACCGCACGACGCACACCGCACAAATGGCCATAGCATTAGCTCTTTGAGCCTTTGGCTCAGAAGAGCTAAAAATTGGTTGAAACTGCTCGGCGGTTTCAGTGAAGAAACAGAATGGATTAGAAATGAGAGGTAGGAATATGTTACCTGTTTGTGCATTATCAAAAATTCGTAGATCGTATTTCTTATCAAGTCCTGTCCTGTATGTAAAGGTTCCTTTGGTATCGTCACCGTACGTCTGTGAGGAATCTTCGTCTTTCTTCCGTAATGCATCTTCATCATTCCTTTTTGATTCAATTGAATCCAGTGAGTCCCATTGCACTCTTACCTCTTTGGCGTCGTTAAGGATTTTCACGACAGTTCCTACATTCCCATTCCCTCCGTCTTCGTCTCCTTTGTCCCAATCAGTTCCTCGGACTACTCGTTCTCCTTCTTTAATTTTATCTTTTAAGATTTTATTTCAAGATTTAATTAGTGTTTAGTACAGATATAAATTTAAACAACCGATATTTTTTTCAATTGTTCTTTATCTTAATAAAAATCCTTTTTTCTAATTTTTAGATTGATTCAAAATTAATATCAGTAATTTAAATGCAATGAAAAGAAATCATTCTGAATTTTTGCTAATTCTTTACTTAGTAAATTTTCACAACATACAGCTTTAAAAAGTTTCCAAAATAAAAATTTACAATGAATGAGTATATCTCGATGTTATTCTTGTTATTGGTGCATAATTTCAAAACTACAAAAGCCTACAAGGGTCAAATTAGAAAATGAAAATATAACAACTTTTAAAAATAACGACTTTTTACCTCGTTATAAGGACTTTTTATCTCGTGATTACGACTTCATTTACGACTTCATTTTTTTCTCTTCATTTTCTACGGAAACGTATAACCGCCTCGTGTTGTTGCTTCAGAACGCGATCTTATGATATAAAAATGTTGTCAAATACAAATACTTCAAGGTTTTGCGATTTAATTATGACAACTTTACAATCTCTGATGAATAATACTTTTCTGATATGTTTTAGACGACATATACGCTTTGATATATCCAACTTGAATTCCTAAATGTCGCACATAAACATTATTTAAACATTATACCTCTAAAATTAAATATCGCAGACATTAGTGCAATATAACATATATGAAGACTTCGCTTAGACGACTAGACTTAATCCAAGAGAAAAATTCAACAAAGTTCGAACGACTTCGTAACATGAGATTTAATCAGTCCAATTTGGACTCTTGGAGGAGCAAAATAGATTTACAAACAAAAGGAGGAGGGTCCAATTGATTGAACAAACATAATCTTACATATAATAACAGCAATTGATAAAAATGTATAAAAGAGATATACTGAATATACATACATGTTTTGTATATATGTTATATCAACATTATAGTCAAAGGCAAGAAAATGGAAAAAAAAGTACATATATATGCATATCAAAATATCCTCAATTAGATCTAAGGTAGATTACCAAGGGATCTAGCAATTTATCTAAGGATGTCAGGGTCTTCAATCTTCATTAGTTATGAGCCAATAAAATTGATTATCATAAGATAGAGACTGAATTTTTTTACATTTAATTATACAATTATTTATGAGTTCAAGTCTTTTTACATTAAGATGAGGACATACAATGAGAAAATGAATTTCATCCTAAATATAATGTACATCACTGAATTGATGTCTGATTTAAATATTGAAATAATTTAAATACTTAAAGGATATCTTGCACGCTCTTCACTACTTATGAATGTTGCTTCAAAGGACAGTCACTTTATTTGGTAATATTTGTCCACTATTCAATGCTAACTATGAAAAGGATATCTTTTATCATGTTCTTAGCTTGGAGAACATATGCAGACATATAAGTAATTAATATTTTCGTTTCATGTACTGTCATGAATTAAATAAGACCTCAAAGTATTGTAAATTCAACATTTCAAGATAGTTGTATACCGGGTATTTTCTTTAATAATTCAATTGGAAAAAAATCAAGGCGCACGTCTGCACATACTCTAAATTTTAAAATTATTTGTAGATTGAAAAAATGAATGAAATAATTTGCATTTTGTCCATCTTCTTCTTAAGATAACACAAAAGGTCATTAGTTAGTCTTTTTGTTTATTCTGCGAATTACCAACAGCATGAAATTTTAGATTTTTATTTTTAAAAATCGTTTTATAAGTAATCAATTTCGGAAAATAAAAATCAGGCACGTAGCTACGGTTTTCAATGAGTGTCCCGAGTCCTAAGAAAAGCACACAATCAGAAAAAGAGGAGAGCATGGTCTAGACAAGCACTACGGGCCTGCAATTAGTGCTATAACAATTTGAATTTTTTTACTGTACTAAGATTCGTTATTTTTTGCGAGTACTGACTATACCGAATTAACTATTTAACGTCAAATCGCGAACATTATATTTCGCGAATGGACAGTTGAACGACAGAATTTATATTGATTTTTGCCTGACGTCACGGCGTCAGGCTGTATAAGGATTGATAATTGCTTGATCCGAAACTAATAGATCATACCCAGAGAGCTAGATTTTGTGCAAGCTGATTTACATTGGAAATCTTTTACCTGCATTTTAAAAGAAACTTTTTTTTCAGGGAAACAATGATTTGAAAACTGATGCAAAATAATGCAGTATTTACTTTGTTTACTCTGTTTGCATGAAACAGATTATTCCATGTGATTTATCGTTTCAACGTGTCCGTGTATCTTTTTTCTGCATTTCTATATGATCCTTATCCATTTATATTCTACAAAGGGGTAAATCGCCTTCTTCCGGCGCCAAATGTCACTGAGTAAGCGATCTTCGCGCCTTTTCTTGGATTGTTCGATTGTATGAATGGCGGTGCTAACTTCCATGGAATTAAATACAGT
>NW_026923742.1:0-22093 GCF_032062105.1 Saccostrea cuccullata | reverse complement strand
AAATATATAACCCGCGTAAGCGGGTTATGTAGATTTTTTCTGCAATAGCTGCGACCGTTCATTCCAGTAATAACAAACAAAGAAAGACATTTTATTGTTTATATTTATATCTGTTTAAATAATCAATTAAAGTAGGATTAAAAAGATTAATTATTGTATTAATGATGCGAACGTCTTTATACGTTTCATTGATGGAACAGCCACTGATTAAGAAATCTGTACAGGCGACATGCCTACTGCAGTTTATGCAGTGATGAACGCAATGGGGTTTCTTAAGAAATAAAGGAGAAAATATTCAGTGGATGTAAATATTCAATTGTATTCGCTTGTGCATATATTAATTTCAAGTTTTATGCCTGATGGAATCAGGTGCTTTGGATACTTTTCATGCCAGCACCTATCCCGACACAAGACCTTGATTTATCCGTTCTCATCCATGGGATCGGTCTCCACGCATCATTTTACAAGTCTCCAAATTTCAAATAAAACATTCTCATTGAACACTTTCATGCTTTCCCATAAAAATGGCCGGGCATATATTGTTTGTCATGTATACGTCTTCCATTTTTCCGTCTGTCCCTTTTTTGAGATATCTGGAAAAAAAAATTTGGCCCCTCTATATCCCTTAATTAAGGGGTCAGCCCTTTTTCCGACATATTATTTGAAAGATCTTCTAATTCTGCACAAATTATGTTCTATATAATTTTAAAAAATATTTTTAGTTTAGATGATTAAAAAAAGCAAAATATGAGTAATTTTTGGTTCTTTTAAGCGTTCTAATTTTTTGACCCCTATATAGCGCCATTTTGAATAGAAAAATAGCAAAACAAAAACCGATGTGCAGAACTTCAATCCTTCTATTATCTAAAATCAGTAGAATTTCTGCTTCAGCTTTAGCAGTCTCTAGGCTTTTGTCTGGAAACGAAAGTCTATAAATTTTTGTTTGAAGGAAAATAACTCAAAACCGGAAGTGATTTCTTGAAATTTTTAGTCAGCATTCTGATAGAGTTTATAAACGTCTATAATCTCTGAAAATTTGAGCGAAATCCGTTGAGAAATGAGTGAGATATGAGGCCTCAAAGCAACGAGTAGGTCTTCCGTCCTGTTTTGACCGGAAGTGACATCAACAAAAGAAAGCAATGAGCTCAGTCGTGTCCAGTCACTTTATAATTTCAATTTTGCATCAAAACCTTTGAAAAGAAGCTTTTTTGGCTACTTCCGGTTTGACCGGAAGTGATGTCGAGGGACAGAAAATTAAGTTTTATGCTTCCAGTGACAAATGTTATCCAAAGAACAGTAAAAATTTGCATTTTCTGACGACTTCCGGTTTGACTGGAAATGACGTCGCCGGACGCATTTTGACGAGTTCTATAGATTTGGCTTGACATTTTGAACAATTTTGCTTCTTTGATGTATAACAAATTCTCAATACTTTTTGAGATATCTGAAAAAAACTTTTGGCCCCTCTAGATCCCTTAATTTAGGGATCTCAGCCCTTTTTCCTACATATCATTTGAAAGATCTTCTAATTCTGCACATGTTATGTTCTATATATTTTAACAAAATATTTTTAGTTTAGAAGGTAAAAAGCAAAATATGAGTAATTTTTAATTGTTTTAAGCGTTCTAATTTTTGACCCCTATATAGCGCCATTTTGAATGGAGAAATCGCAAAACAGACACCGATGTGCAGATCTTCAATCCTTCTATTATCTAAAATCAGTAGAATTTCTGCTCCAGCTTTAGCCGTCTCTGAGCCTTTGTCTGGAAACGAAAGTCTATAAATTTTCGTTTAAAGGGAAATAACTCAAAATCGGAAGTGACTTTTTGAATTTTTTTAAATTATTCTGATAGAGTTTAGTACCTTCTAGTACCTCTGAAAATTTGAGCGAAATCAGTTTAGAAATGAGTGAGATATGAGGCTTCAAAGTTGGCGTCTAGGAAGTAGAAGAAAAAAAAGAATAATAATCTTTACCAACAGAATCAGTAGAAGGTCTTCCGTTGGAAACGGAACACCTTAATAATCTTTACAAACAGAATCAGTAGAAGGTCTTCCATTGGAAACGGAAGACCTTAATAATTGATCTCATCAGTATTTAGGGTTATTTTTTGAGTAACATAAGAAAGCTTGATGTAACCCAAATATCTGCCATTATTGTCACTACGCTGCATCCTCCACCAAGAATCGGTTGCTTCGACTACTTTTCCTTCAGATACATTATAACTAAAAGACATTAAAAATTATAAATTCCTGTTAAAATTTTGATTATTGTGGCAGTCTGTATCTTATTATATGACATCTGGTGGAGTTAATATTTGTATGAGTATAGCAGCATAAAGGTTCCCTGTCACCTGTTGAAAAATCCCCAAGACTCTGCCACGATATGTCTCTGAGATGTAAAGGCCTTTATAAACTGTCCCTGATCATAATGAACTAGGATCTGAAGATCATCTAGAGCTGTCTGTACTCTCATTGTGTCTACATGTCTGTAGCACAAGATCTCTAGTATGTATAACAGTACAAATGGTGAGATATATAATGCAGGCCAGTACTAATGTTTTGCAAACTGTTGTTCTGGTATCAATTCATTGATTTAATGGATTTCACTGTATATATATTATAATTATACCCACGCTTGAAAAGCGGGAGGGTATATAGTAATCGTTATGTCCGTCCGTCTGTACGTCCGTTTGTTACGCTTTGGGGTACCATCTCTTATCCGCAACTCCTCTCATACCACTGGATGTAATATGATGAAACTTTCACATATTCCCATTCTGCGCCTCCAATTCTACTTTTTGATCGGACACAGAATTTGGGTTTTCCATAACAAAACATGGACACTCCCATTATATTCATATGGGAGGCGGGGGTATATTCCAAGTGAGCTCATTACTCACAGTATCTCTAATTATAATAGTAACTCTTCCGAAGGGTCGTATCACGTCGAGTTGACAGGCACAGATTATCAGATCAAACGAGACGTGAAGCGTTGAGTTTGATCTGATGATCCGCGCCTGTCAACGATAATGTGATAGACGGTTCTTCGGCACCAAGTTACTGTTATAATGATAAATATATTATATAACCCCTTATAACTAGCTAAATATAGCAAAATAGAACTTTAGAGATCAAATGTATAATATTAATCCATAAAACAAAGCATAAGAACAATGGACTATTTAGCACGCAAGAAAAATAGCATAATGTTTTTGTGTACTACGTCATCAGTTTCAGAGAGTGGTGATATTGATTCAGAAAACCATAATGTGGTGATCCGGAAAGTCGGATCACGGTGTCACATGACTGTGTTAAATCTACAGTAAAAATGAGTGATATTACACATTAGGTATATAATAAAGTATAATATCCCCTGCTAAAACTTGTCCCATCTTTGTAGACCAGGACTGTTGCCCTACATCCTCAATATACATCTCTATATCTACATAAAACATATACATTACATACGGCTGTGCTAACTTGACCTCCGTCATCTCTATAATAGATAAAACTTCCATATGTATCTATGCTTTGTAAGAATACATGGCTATGTACATCATGTCATTCATACATCCAAACTTGGCTGATAATTTCAGCATGTGACGGGAGATTTTATCAGCAACATTCAAGAACGGCAAAATTATGCATGAAACATATGGAGATGACGAACAGTATTCAAAATCAAAAGTCTATTAAAGAATACAACATAGGAGCAGAGCAAACACGGGCCTTTAAAACATCAGATGTGGATCAGGTGCCATGGAGGGGTCAGTGAACATCCCCTGCCGACCAGTCACACCCGCTGTGTGGCCATGCTCCACTGTCATGGTTAGAAAATAACAGAAAAGTCCGTCGACAATTCAGCATGTAAATTAGTATGAAAAACGTCAGTCAGCATTTTTCTCAATGATAAATTGTATTTGCTGACAAGGCCATTGTATCCACCATAGAACTTACAAAACGATACTGCTGATATTCTTGTTTCAAAAACTTGTTTGTCATTAATTCACCTCCTATTACAAATTGTTCATAGGTAGAGCATGCTCATGTACATTGAATCAACTGAGATATATAAACCCCGTATGCAGGTGATGAAGGTATATTGCTGTATAAGTAAGGAAATATGAAACAGGGTGTAAGTAAATATTCATTTAAACAAAAAATCTCTGAAACTTTATGATGTTTGTTGGTTTTTTTAGGAACTGTCTCCTCCATCAAAGACATCTGCGGCCCCACTCCCTGAGCCAACACCCAGTAAAACAGAATGGACGACCTAGAGAAAGAATCAGATCTAGAAATATGAACATTGCATATATAATCAACAATGTAGACACTTCAGAAATTTAAGAATTTCATAGCTTTATTAAGCCTCAATAGATTAAGTTCACGATGTTTATGTACCACCTTGATATAGTTATATAACCTTGACCTAATTTATATTTGTGCCTTGTAGGACTCCACTAGGTAATATACAACATCATGTCGTCATGTTTGTTTTAGATTTTTAGGCATGTAGACTGCCCCTTTTGCGTCAGTTATTGTTTGAATGGAGCTGATAAATTTAGGGTTTTCTTGTCAACAAAGTGAACTCTGAAAAAAATGATCAGAAAAAATAAGAGTATTAGTTTCAAAAAGGAAAAATTGAGATGGTTACCCAGTTTAAAAAATAATAGACATTGTTAATCAAAATAATGCAGAAATAGAATAATTGAAAGATTCACATCACGCTCATGGTATGGGGATTCCTTCCTGGTCTGTTATATATGACACGCCAAATTCACAAAAATGAGCTAATCATAGTTTCACAGTTTATAAACTAGGTTTATCGAATGTAAACTATAGTTTACAAACCGTGAACTATAGTTAACAATTCGTTAACTATAGTTTACGAATGGTAATCTAAGTTTATCTGTCTGTAATAAAACGTTAACAATAGATTTTGTTGATAAACATATATTCACGTCTGTAAACTATAATTTAATAGAGGATATCTATATTGTGTGATTTGATATTGGCTTCATCCAACGAAATGAAATGGTGTATATATCCGCGAGGCTTGTCGAGCGGATAAGCACCATTTCAACAAAGAGTTGGATAACATCAATATCAAATCACATAATTAAAGATGTTCTATTTAATTATCTCATACGACTTTCATTTAAACGGAAATTTGAGATTCCTCCTGTGAAATTACATAGATAATTTCTAATTCAAATTGATCACGTTTAACTTGATGACGTAGCACTGTTGATGTTGACATGCCTCGAAAGAAAGTAGATCGTGTTTAAAATTGAGAAAGTTTACTGTCTGTGTCTTTGAAAACATTATGTGACAATTGTTGGTGTTCTTACTCTACGGTGGCAGTACAAAGCATTCTAGGCAAGGCTACTTGTAGATTCATTGTTGATCCATGGTAGGTTTCACCTACATAACTAAGTAGGCATACATAGTATAATATAAGGAAGCATTGTTGAAGATGTTAAAGGAATCTTATAACAACAACTTAACTTCTAGGCTTTATACTTTCTCCGAAAACGATTTAAAAAGGGGGTTGTTAACACCCGTCTTCAAGTAGCCAAAACAGGTACCTTGATAAAGTAACATTAAGACACTACTTTGACACATACCAGTTGCTCTTTATCTTTCATAAAATAATAAATTTCTAGAATATAAAGAAATTTTAAACCTTCTGTGAATTTCAAAATTCTACCCTTCTGAAACCATCCTTATTATTCTATACAAATATTTTTCACTTCAGATTCCATTTTCATGCAACTTTGAATAAGAATTTAAAAACTACGCGGTGAAACCTATTCATTTTATTCATTAAACATGACCCAAGTTGTTATTTTCAAAATTTTTGACAAAAATGTGTTTGTATCATCTGTCCTTAAGCACTATCACTTTGACAAGGATAGTAAAAGTGCTTTGATATATATTTCAGTTATCGCTCTTTACCTTATCACAAAAGCAATAGACATAAAATATTTTTTCTCTTACAGATCCTCCAATATGAAAAGCTTTTGAGAACAAAATACATTTTGGCTTACAGTTATTGGTGGAGGAAAGCATGAAGACAACAATGAGTAATCGCCCTAAAAACATTGAAGCTATACAAATTGTGGAATCAGATGTCATTGAAGATATGTTATCCTCTGCCGACCTGATCTTTGTAATGACCCAGTGAAGGGAGAAATCTGTAGTCAGTTCAGTATAAAAATTGTTTAATATATGTTTGTATGTTTAATGTCTCTCTCAGATTTTTTTTCACTCATATTGATAAGTTGCACTTGCGAAAACAATCACCATGGCTTAACAGTGTGTAAGTAAGAAGTCCGCGCTAATTACATGTAAAAACAGAAATCTTCGAGGGTGATAATATTAAGTCACTACAGGGAATCAACTTTTTACCAGGAATGGATAGGAAGAATTACATGAAGAACAACAGAATATATAATCATTAATTTAGTCTTTCTGATATACAAGCATTCTCTTCTAATCTAAATTTAAAAAAAAATTGCTTTGTTTCTTTGTTAACTAGTGTTCTATGATTTTAAATCGAAAAATAAACAATTTATAAGTGTCGCGAAAGGATGTAAAAATACTCAGTACTTGATTATACCAGTAACTGTAGCTTGTAATTAGTTAATAAACATTCTTGACATGACCTCCACAAATTCTTTTCAGGATTTCCTCAGGCATCTTCTTTCCTGCTTTAAGTTCGATCTTCAACATTCCTTTTTGTTTAGTTATTTTCTTTTTACCTTCATTTGGAGTTCACCTCTCTCGACTTATTCGATACTAAATGAACATGCTCTGTGTACAATGGTTTCTTTTTACCAATGCTGGCTAATGACAGTTTATGTCACAAGGATTTCAACAATCCTTTAATATCAGCATTTTGTAAACTATTTTATCGTTAAACCGATCCTCATAGCAAAATTAATCTATCATTGAGTCGTGATCCGGCGGACGTGTTTCATACTAATATTTTAACAAAATTTGACTACGGAATATTCCGTTTACTTGGACAACACCTAATGCACATGACGGGTTTGACCAGAAGGCAGGATTCGTTAACTACTCCTAAGCACCTGGTGCCACCGGCTCTGGAATTTCCAGTTGTTCGTGTTTCTTGCACTGTTCACATATTTGTATTGTTTGTGGATTGTTTTTATTTTTTAGATCGATCACTGTGTGTCATCTTCGCCCTATTCACTTCATCTTGTAGACAGTAAATTAATAGTAAACCTATAAAAAAAACTCAAGTGTAAGAATAAACTTTTATTATCAAAGAAGTTCCGGTACATATTGAAAGAAAAGACGTATATTTTATCGTGAAATATTTTATGTTTGGAAAACCCTGCATAAATTAGGCAATTAATTATGTATAATAATTAGTTACTGTCATCTTAACTTAAGAACTGTCTGTAGGAACTAGAGCGAGGAATGATTTTACGAATATGTATATTTGGAAGATTTAAAAATAAACAGGAAAATCCCATGATGCAATTTCTATGTAATTAAGTGCATGCATGATAATCTTACCATAAATTTCAATGCATTAAGAATTTAGATTTTATTTTATTGCTACAGGAAAAAAAATGCATTAATTGTTTAACGTATCTATCATTTATATTCAAAATGATAGATCAAGGTAACTTTATAATTCTAGTCACTGACATCTGTTGTGATAATAAAAAGAAATTTTTTTACATACTGCGACTTCACATTTTCAAATATTTTTAGGGGAACTCTGTCATAAAGGGAATATGCAAAATCACAAAAATATACTTCTTCAAACATCGTCGTTTATAAACTTTTTTAACTGAATAATGTTAAACAATATTTTATCAAGAATAATTTCTTTTTTATTCAATTAACATAAAAGATAAGTCCACCATTAAAAAAAATAGTCAAATGAACTCTTTTATTTTTAGTCAATTATTCACCCTATATTTGTAAATATTTTTTAGACGTCTTTGTCACAATGTTTTCAATCTTCAATATGATGAAGAACATAGCCAAACAATTACAAAAAATGATTAAAATATATACCTTTCCCCTCTAACTAATGAAAGATAGGCTATTTACCGATACTCATATTCTTGACCTTTTTGCACTTACACGGGATTTAATAATTAAATGACTGTTTGGGGTTACTTTCAGATTAAATATTTATCAGAAATTGTACTTTTTCTTTAAAAAGATCATATTTAATAGAAAAATTGTAATCAAACACCAAGAATATGAATAGGTAACAAATAATTGTTAAAAGGAATGCACATCATTTCATTATAGATATCACAAAAATGTACACATGATCAAACGATCTACAACACGTACATCTTTGACTTAGACACATTTCATCAAGATATTACACTATATAGCTGGCAACTAAAGATTTCTTACGATTTATGCATTCCTTCAAAATGGTTACATACCATTCAAACTATTACGGAAGTTGTATGTACATTGTAATTCCATTACACTAGATAGTCTTGGGTTTGTCAACTTCAGGTCTAGATCTAGTAAATAAAAGGTGCCTACATATTTTCTCTTATTCCAGAAATATATTGCCATTAAGCATTATAAGACAAAAAATATATGAATTGAATCAAGATTATGTTGGCATGATTGAATTCTGTGAATTTCAAAATGCAGTATTTTCTATCATTTTTATTGAAGCTGTCAAGTACGGAAAAAGTGGCATTAAATTAATTATGACGTCTTAATGGGTTAGCACAGGTTGAAACACATTTACAAGTTATGATGTAATACGAAGTAGGTTCTACGTTAAAAGAAATGTAATGAATACTGTGTGCTAAATCAAAAGTTTATGCCTACATGAATAGTTTTTGAATCAGAATGAATGTGTATTTTACACTAGCCCATAGCTTTACAGAGCACATTTTAGGTCTTATACTTACCCTACCCCCTTTCTTATTTAGGAGGAAGTTGATATTGAACAAAAGCGAAAAAAACAATGTACCTTTATTTTCCTTTAGGAAGGAAGCTAGA
Source organism: Saccostrea cuccullata (assembly GCF_032062105.1). Taxonomy (NCBI): domain Eukaryota; kingdom Metazoa; phylum Mollusca; class Bivalvia; order Ostreida; family Ostreidae; genus Saccostrea; species Saccostrea cuccullata. The sequence continues at coordinate 13,072 of NW_026923742.1, read as the reverse complement.
AATAATCTATATACTATTCTACTAATTTTTAAATGTTACTTTGCCACAATACTTTCAAGTATACCTCCACCAACATTTAAAGTATGCTTTAATCATGGCGAAGTAAATTATGATATGATAGTACATATGTACTTGTGTGAAGGCTTAACTTCATTTCAATATTTTATCTAGAGCCTCTTTCAGAATTATTGAAAGGTATAGAGTTTTATTTATATTTTTGCTTTTCATTTATTATTATTTATTTTTTTTTTTTTGTTGATTTAACGTAATGTTCTTTTTTTTTGGGGGGGGGATAAAAATTTCTTTCTCTTTCATTGTAAAATAGGATTTGCCAAACTTAAACAAACTAAAAGTTGAAATGACTAAAATTTAATTTTTCCTATTAAAGTGTATTTAAACCTTATTTTTGCATGGTTTGATTTCTAAAAACAAGTGGGATATCCATCTTGTAAGCAAACATTGTAAGGAGGAATATTAAAAAGAAATTTTATTTACTTGACAATTAAAGAATCTCTTTTTCAAACACAATTTTAGCATTGAAAAATACTATGCTAACCTCTCAGTTATTTCATACGACTTTTTGTATTTTTCTGGTTAGTTTCGCTGTAAAAAAGATTTCAAAGAGTGTATATTTTGTATCACTTTAAAGGGGGTCATTTTTTAATGGGGGTCATTATTTTATAGGACTAACATATAAAATAATGACCCCCTAGGACCCTTTTACAAAAAATAATTTTTTTCTAGGGTGGGGGTCATTTTTTGTCGTTGAAAAATGACCCCCCGGTCATTATTCGATGGGGGTCATTATTCGTCTGTACACCTGAAGATGTATTCGTGAAATCGCTTCCATCTTTCAAATCTGTGCCGGAGATTTGTTAGATTCCCTCTGGAAACGACGCCTTATCCGTGAAGCGTGCTTTCTCTGCCATTGCAGGTAAGAAAACGAAAGTTGTTGAAAATGACTTTGAAGAAATTCAAACCTTGTCATTTTAGACTCCCATTAGTTTTGGTCCTAGAGTTATTTATAGACCTCAGTGAATGAAATTACCTTAAATACAATACTGTTTCACTTTTTTTTTTCTTTTTTCATGCAATACTTAGTACAATATTTGTTCTAAATAAAAAACAAGATAAATAAATTAATAATCAAACATGGAATGTGTAATTATATTTGTCCATTAATTGTAGTTAATAAAAAAAAAATTACTGGACTGTACACTCTATTTTTTTTTAAGAACCGGAAATCTATATATTTTTTAATACTTTAGTGATATACAATAATAAAACAAGAGAAAGAAAATTATTTATCAAATTTGAACTTTTTTGTATTGTATAATTAATATTATATACAATATAAAGTATTATTATAGAGCATAACTATTTTTTATTTTAAATAATTGCATTAATTATTAAATTATCTGGAGAGGCCAGGAGGTACAAAAACTTTATTCTAATGAATTAAATTTAGGTTTTTCCCAAAAGTCCTTGGATGCTTGGATGGAACTCATATAAAATTAGGAAGCCAAAACTAATGAAGTAGATTATGTGAACAGAAAGGGCTATCATTCTTTGAATGTGCAGGTAAAAATATGAGTATAGTTTGATCATCTGGATCTAATGATTGAACAATCATTTAATCATGTATGATAGGGAAAATTTTATATGAGTAAACAGAAATATGATGCATTCAATTAAAAAATGTAAGAGTTGTATAAATATTATATCCTTTAAACTTTTTTTAAAAAAATAAGAAAAAAAGAAGTTCCTGTAAAGTATAATGATATATATCTTACTACCGTAAAATAATATTTGGTACATTTAAATCATTTCATTTTGACTTAATTTACTAGATATTTTATTTTCATACTCATTTCAGGAACATAATGTACTTACTATACTTATATTGTTAATGTTTTTGTCAGTAATTGTGAAAATTCTTTACACTTTAATCATACAGATGTGCTGTGACCACACTTTTAAAATTCAAATTTTTGCAACTGGGCCCCCATCTGTTCACGACAGCAGGGTGTTCCAACAATAACGGCACTGTGTGCACAGTTTGAATGGTGAGTTTCCCCCTTTTTTAAATATATAAAAATTTCCCCAATTCCCAAAAATTTAAAATTTTTCCCCAAAATTTTAACAGGGTATATCCTTGGCCCCAAAGGGGGACATAAAGCTTTTATTGTGGAAGTGTAAAAAAATTAACCATTAATAAACTAAAACTAGCATTGGGACTCTTAAACAAAAGGGGGATAATCAGGAAAATAAAACCAAAGGTACTGGTTTCTAAAAAATCTTCCATTCCAGATTGAACCACCAGGCAAATTTTCACCAAACTTACTTACAAGGATCAGGATATGTTTAAGATTAAAATTTGCAAGGGGGAATTCCCTGGGGGAAAGGGGTGGGCTCAAGGTCACTTCAAAGTTGACCAAAATTTACACTAAATAAATTTGTTAATTTATATTTTGTGTACTATAAAGACAAGGATCATCAAATCTTGTACGACTGGTGAATCTTTGGACTTTACATCATGTTAACTCAAAAATAGGTCACAGTGACCTTCTTTTTTAATTTTGCAGGCATTTGTTTTCAAATTGATTTTGAGACATATTTTGGACATTTTAAGGCCTAGCTTTTGATCATCAAACTTTGTCAGTTGATGCATCTTGCCAATGGGTCTTTGGATACTTATTAATAAGAGCTGAAGACTTCAAAAAGAAGTATGTGATAGATTGTACAATTCATCAGAAGAGCCATTCAAGGCCCTTAGGCCTCTTGTTTAAGAAAATACCAATTTGTTTTTAAAAAAAATGAAAATAAGGTACATGTAATAATTTAGATTTAAAAAAAAAAACATTGAATTAATTTAATTGTAAGGTCAGCATGATGGGAAATATTGGGGGATTCAGGATATCCATGCAGGGGAAATTTCCCGATACCCCAATCTGAATAAGACAAACAGAGCAGAATTTCAATCAGTCATTGTGCAGGACACGAGTATTAATTGAGCAGACCTTTGGCGTCTTGAAGGTCGCTTCCAGAGTTTTCACCATGAAATGGCAACAGAGCCCCCCCAGGCAGCCACTTATATTACAGCCTGCGTTGCCCTTCATAACATAGGAATAAGAGGTGATGTGATGCCGAACGGGGATGGATATTTAAATCCAGTTAATGACATGGGGTGCCTTCCAAGGAAGAAATGATGGAATGTTTATGAGGAATCACATTGTAAATAATTTTTTTTGAATTTGTATACATTTGATAAACAGTGCATGTACACGTTAAAGTATAATTTACTAACTGTGTCTAAGGCCAAGGAGGATGGTAGTAATTGCACTTTTATGCCTTTGTAAACAAAGTTTTGGGGGGAAAGTTTTTGCTGTAACTGTCTGTCTAGCTGTCTGTCTGTCTCTCTGTTTGTCCACAAAACTTTAACCTAGTACATGGAGTATATTTATCGGGGGCGGGAAAACAGGGCCCCTCCATGTATATTCATTATCTATCTTCCAAGTATTTACTTTATTTGTGATTTTTCTCAAGAATGGAATTATGGCACTTAAATTTATCCCACATGTTTACTACCTGAGGATGCTTCCACTACAGTTTCAGCTTTACTGGCCCAGTTAGATTCTTAATTTTTTTCCCCCTAAAATGTATCACAATGTATTCTTTGCCACTTTCACTTTCATTAAATTTAATGGAATGTAACTAAAAGAAGGAAGAGGAAAAGTTCAAATTTTTTCAAGTACATTCCACATCACTTAATGCCCACTACTAAATATCGCTTTGATGTAAAGTTTCAAGTTCTAATTGTACAGTTTTTTAAAGGTATACTTTAATCACTTATCACTTTTCTGTTGTTTATCTGTTCTTAGAATCCATGTTTTCCCACACATATAAAACAGTCCCGTCCATATACAGAAAATGCCACATCAATAGTCTCAGAGTGAAGAGGGTTTTTCCATCCCGGCATTTCCTGTAAAAGTTAAGATTGTCATCAATTAAAATAGTATTTTCAAATGTTTAGCATCACACATATTTTTAAAGCAATCCCTTTAAAATTGAATTTCACATTAATTATTAATATAAATACAAAATAGTTACTTACATCTCACTGGTTAACATTCTTGCGTTCACTTACAGATCCGGACAAACTGTTTTGTTCAAGCCCGCCAATTCCTATAAAAATTAAGATCGTCATCAATTAAAATTGTTTAATCAGCTACCCGGTACCAATAATTTGAAAGCCTACATGCAGGCCATTACAATGTTGTGCATTTCACATTAATAATTATTTCAATAACAAAAACAAAAGCTATACTTACATTGAAAGGATTAAAATCCTTGCGTTCACTTAAACAGACACATACGCTTTGCATTGTTCAAGTGTGCGGTTAAAAAAACTGATTAAGATGACGGTTTCCTTGAAGACCTATGAGTCACCTGCCGAGCCAGTGAATTTCACCAGTGACCTATTTATTTTGGAGCCCAAAACATGCAAAACACAGCACTTTAAATTTGATTCAATGATGCTAAATAAAGAATTTACCAAGATACAAAATTACTATATATAATTCACAGACTTATAAGGATTGTCTCATATTTTCAATTCAATATATAAATTAATATAGATCACATGTTCATAATGAGTTGCTTATATCATTACCATCGATTTACAATAGATAAATCTAAATTGACGAATACTTTTCGCAACATTGGGCCAACGTTGGACCAGCATTTCATCTCAAATTACAGGCTACCTGTACATGTACTAGTAATCCCAATATTCCTACTATTGGACCAACTCCAGTTCAGTCCAGCACGCCCAACACAGAGCAATGAATCATTATATTGTCAACATTTACTAAGCTGGGCCAACGTTGGGCCAATATTGAATAACCAACAATAAGTGGCAATGTTTTGTGTCAACACGTACTCAGTTAGACCTACCTTGGGCCAACATTTCCTACTCAACACACAATGGTCTTGATCCATGTCAACACTTACTCGGTTGGACCTATGTTGGGCCAACATCTTAATGTCCAACACCAAGTCGCTATAGTTCTTGTCAACATGTCACTACAATGGGCCAATATTGGGCCAACATCACATGCCCAACACCGTTGGTTTAGCTTTCATGCCAACGATAATGAACGTTGGACCAACGTTGGGCCAACATCACATGCCCAACACCGTTGGTTTAGCTTTCATGCCAACGTAATTGAACGTTGGACCAACGTTGGGCCTACATCTGTTCCCCAACGCCAACACTCTACCAACCATACAACCAAAAACCAACGTTGGCCCAACGGAGTCATCCTATCTGGGTACTCGGAGTTTGGAGTTGGAGTTTGAGTATGAGTACGGTAAAAGTTTTATAACCTCGGAGCGCGCGTACTACAAAGCTGTGCTTTACATGTACCATCAGGCTGAGCCTGATGGTACATGTAAAGCACAGCTCTGTAGTACGCAGATTTTGTTTTCGGAGCCCCCCTTCCTCCCTCATATTTAAAACCTCTATCAAACGGTATTTGGATTGCTGAAATATCAAATTATTTTGTGAGCCTTGATGCACAGATCTAATTATTAATGCCGGTGACAACTTGTTCTATCTTTTAAAAGCCAGAACTAGTCGTTGAATGACGTTTTTTATTTAAGTTGTTAAGGAGGCTGGCGGGTCAACAAATTAACCTCAAATTAACCCCCAGATTTAACTTATTTTTTTTAGATATGATATCTTAAGCTGTCAACTATCATTTGGCAAAGAAATATTTATAAAAATTTATTTTTAAAATTTGATCATTTTCTATATCTTTATATGGAGCTCTTCTTTTAAAGGAGATAGAAATAGTCTGAAAATGGCTGCCACCCCCAAGCCTCGTTAAGTAAGATGTATCTATATACTGCAAGTTCGTCCTACTTCTTTAAATGCTTGTGCCATAGAATCAATGTTTAGTTTTTATATAAACGTATATGTATAAGAGAGAAATTCAGATCCGCCAATGAATATATAAATACGATATGCGGATTTAAAAGAGCGATTTACCAAGGAATGGCATATTCTTATTCGAATAGGGGCTGGCGAATTATTCTACGGGCAAATGGCCTAATAGACGAACTCTCTAGCATTCTTGCGCATGCTTAGCCTGTCGTTTGCCCATGGCATCTGGTTTAACCTCGCTTATATATTTACTGCGTGGACCTCAAGGTTCACGCAACAAATTGACATGTATCTTGTAGAATAGAAATCAGTTATTTTGATACTGTTATCTCATAAAAACACAATGCCAGTCAAAGATTAAACATCTTATTAGGTGTCTACATATACTGTAAACCAACTTTTATTCGCGTGCGAGAAATTTTCGCGAAGTTTGCAAGAGCCTTATCATCGCGAATATTTCTCACCGTGAATCGGACTTTTAAGTCACTGTGTACATTAATAACAGATCCAAAATCGGCTTGATCGCGAAAAGTAATCGTCGTGAACTAGTTTTCCCCTGGTAAATCGCGAAATAAAGTCGTCGCGAATAAAAGTTGTTGGTTTACAGTTAACCTTTGAGATTTACTAATTTTAAATCAGAATCTGAAGTGTTTCAGGTTCTTGGTTTTTAATATAAAGTAAGGCTTTTTAAACCTGAACCATTTCAAAAAATAAAGCAATGTAAATAGGCTATTACAATATACATATGCATCATGTTTGAAAAAAAACCAGTCTATTATTATAAGATAGCTTTTTTATGATATGGATAACTCAAGTAACCAGGCAAAGGTGAAAAAAGTGAGGAATGCTTAATATGATTTTTTTTAACAATTAAAAAATTCTTTTTTCCCTAAGGATATAAATTTGGATGAAGACTTACTAGAAGATTAAAAAACAGAACTAAGGACCATTTTTATCTTGAGGACAAAATTATTCATTAATCTGCATTGAAGATAAATGTGGCATTTCCACTATCTCAGAAAAAAAAGAAATGATCGACCTTTCACCTAGATAATTTAAGATTTTGTGAATTAAAATCAGTCTGTCTTACGTCATTCTGTATCATTTTGATTAAACGAAATTGTTGTTATGCTTTGAGAGTTTTTCAGGAGAAAGTTCACAGGGAGATAAGCACCTTCAAAGACGAAAATAAGTATTTTGATACCCCGGTTACCCATCAACTGGTTAATTTCTTTCCATAATCCTTTCAAAGCTAGAACACCTTATCTTATCCTCCTTCAATGAGTAAAAAGTCTGTAAAACAGTTTGTCGTGTGTTGCCACCTTTGTGACGTTTAATAATTTGTTTGAAATTCTCAAAAGTATTATTAATAATGACATATAATTTTTAGCAGACACAAGATATCAAGATGAGAAATAAAACCAATTTTGTAAAGGGAGATAATCCAAATTTACAGTAATTACCACTTAGATTTAACAGAAAAATCATGAAAATTGGTCTGAAAACGCCACTGACTTGACCGAACTAGGGAAAGTTCAGTTTATTTATTTATTTAAAATTGATTTATCAAGGAAAATGTCTCTTACAAATGCTGTTTTTTGAAATATTTTCCAATAATCCTATGAGATGATTTTAGGATAGTCTTTGCATAGTTTTTTTCAATTATTTAAAAAAAAATACTTACACGGGTACAAAGCAACAGAGGAGGGAACAACCTCTCCCTCACTTTTTTCAAACATAACCATCAACTTTTTACTATAGAAAATGATTTTGAAAGTGCGCTGCCCCCACCTACACACATGAATAGGATTTTCAATTTGAGAAGTGAGGTTTTTTTTTCTCAAAGCCCCCACCCCCAAACCCACACATACTTCTGTTATGGCCAGCAAACAAGCAAAGGGGTTACTTAGTATAATAAATAATTGTCATATAACTGAGAAACATATTAAAAACATAACACATAATGTACATAAATATTTTTTTTTAAATTGCAATATTTACATATTCGAGTATCTTTCTTAGATGAACTTTATGAAGAGAAAATATGTTCAATTCTGTGCGAATTTCATTTTGGGGTCATGGTCATAGGGCGACCGAATCAAAGAGCGAGGTGATATTTTGTCTACATATTTCTGTCAAGATGCAACTTGTTTTGGAATATTTCTAAGTTAATAACGTTGAAAAAGATAAAATAATAAACAATATGGAATCCGATATTCTTCAATCACGACATATACAATAAATCTTCTTTCGGTGTAAATAAGGTATGGAATACTATGATTAGCCTTAAACCGCGCTTACCCTTTTGAACCCGAAATTCCTTTGGAGTTATGTAAGCTAAAACAGGCGATGCCAATGCTTCTGACTTCAAATATTTAAGAACTTAAGAAATAGATAGACAGATTATTCTCAGTATCGACCATTGTTTTTTCACTATATGCAGATATAATCCTGAATTGGACTGCTAAACATGATTGTAATCATTCAAATCTTGGAAGTAGGCGAACTTTCAAGACCAATTAAACAACTTCTAGGTCATTGTGCGTCACAACATGCTGTTTACGGGGTAATTTTCGCCCCCGTTTTATTTTCGCCCCTTTCTCCCTCTCCTTCATTGGGCAAATTTAAAACGGGGCGAATTCAAATTACACCTTATACATGTAATTTCCTAAACAGAACTATGACTGGGAGAATTTAAAACGGGGCAAAATTGTTCACAAGTTCAAAAGGGCGAAAATAACCCTGTATACAGTAGCAATACGGCGGCCCGTTCGTGTAATAAAAGCAGTTTTACTCGAACTTTATTCGTCTCAAACGTAAAACTAAGTAATAAAAATCAATCTTAAAAAGATCACTGGGAAATGAACTTTTAGTTCGGGCTTCACAGGATTTGATCAAGTGATCAACTTAAAGTTTATTTCCTAGAGAACTTTTAAACATTGTTGTTTATTTCGTAATTGAATTCAACACCTTGGTAAATTAATGGATGCAGGTTTAAATATTAAAATGTATGAATAGATTGATGAATAAATAAAGTATGTACAAAATATAAAAATCTAAATCAGAAATTCACTTAGCACAATGCACTTGTGAAATAGATATGCACAATATTAACTATCTTGATTACAGTGCTAATAGCTCACTTACATTTAGTAAAAATTTAGCGGTGCTAAATACTATTAGCATTTAGGAATTATGTGAGATGAATTAAACAGTATGAAAATGATATTTATAGGAATTTATTATAGTTTGATAAGAATCAAAATAAATACGGAATAAATAAATACTTAGAAAACACATTTTTGATAAAAAAAAATAATTAAACAATTTTTGGCTGAATAACAATAGATAATTTGCCCACATGGTAGGGGTTATGAAAAGATCTGGATTGTAGAGGGTTAAAAGAAGAAAGTCGTTAAAAGTCCATACTTTGCAATTTTTACTATCGATATAAAAACTTTGTTTTAAAAAAAGAAAAAAAACAGTCTATTATTGAATTGAGTAGTAACTGACGTTTAGAAAAAAAAAATTATAAGGCCTTTAGTTCAAAAACCGAATTTTCAACAACTTTCCAAATTATGTTTAGGGGAAGGGGCCGTCATGAACTGTCTACCAGGGATGTCTACTTATTACATTTTCTCCCATCTGTGGATGTTCTAAAGGTCGGTGTTTGATGTTTAACATCATCAATAATGTTTTCTGTCTTCATATTTCATTCGTTTATTTTTTTTACTTCTTATATATATCGGGGAATTTGAAATAATTGGAAATATATGGAGTATTTTATATTTCTTTGCTATACAAGTAAATAATTAAATGAGGCTATGTGGAAAAAATAATACTGCTTAAAATACACGTAGCAATCAATTATAGTTTTAATCAGTAAATGTGAAAATGAAATTTAAAAAAAATTATAGAATCTTTCTAAGCCATTGTATTTGAGTACACCTTTGACGTTCGTCTAAAATACAATTATACAAAAAAAAAATCTTGAAATTTTAATTCTTTTGTAATTTTTTATGCTTACACGTTGATCAATCCTTCATTGAAAGCTCATGTTCAAAATAATTTTATATGTTCTCCCAAAACCCAATTATTTGAAGTTGTTTTATCTTCTTCCTTGAAAAAAATCTGTTAATGTTGATTAGAAAAACTAGGACGCCGGGAAACATTTACAAACTGAATGAAAACTTCTGTTTTGAAAAAGAGAAGTGGTAGACCTATTTATCTTGAATTAAAGTCGATTTTGCAGATAAAATCTAGGATATTATCTAGGATAATGAGTAGAAAAAACACAAAAGTCAAACCATTTGTAATAAAATTTGAACTTTCGAGATGGATGAAAAGATTGTACTTTTTAAATAGACATATTTTACAATATAAAATGAAGAAAGATATAATTTTTATCAGGTCATTATGTTATAACCTAAACAATATTAAATGCAATTTTATTGGTTGGAAGAAAATTGCTAGATATTTATTTTGTTTAAAAAATTTACTTGGTCATATTGAATAAAGTCATTGTATTGTAATTTTTAAAAAAATATATTAACAATCAGTAGGAATTTAAAAAGCTTCTTTCATTTTAATGTTTCGAATGCAAGATGAGATCATTCAATGCTTACATTTGGTTAATTTAGATTTCACTCCCAGCCTTAAAAAATTGCCTTTTCTTTTCAATGAAAATTTAGTCTTCTAAAAATATTGTATCTGTACCATCACAATTAATTGTTCTCAACATAGTATTAAATTTACAAAGAACGAAATAGAGAAGAATAGAAAAGATGTGCTACGTGTATATAAAGTTAAATGAGTACGATATTGAAGTAACACACAAATATTAATTAAAACTCACATTGATGAAGTTCTCAAGTTATCCATTTTACAGGCAAGATATGAAAATTACCAGGTACTATAAAAAAAAATAAGACCCCTTTTTTAGATCTATTTTCCCTTTATATCCAGTTTTTGAATCAATCGTAACTACTCGGCCATTTTTGAAAATATATTTAATATTTATCGTTTACGGAAATGGCCGATTGGTTCCTTGTTATGAAGGGAATTTAATTTAAAAATATTTATTGTACTTTATAACTAAAAATGATATTGGATTCCTCAAAGAAACGTGGAACCCCGATAAAAAATAAGCTGATAGGAAGATTCATCCATTTGTAGGGAAATCCCCCCTAAAACATTTTTACTTTAGAGAAGGAGTTTACTTTTTTTAACGGTCTTCCGTTTCCAACGTATTACATATTCTTTTTTTCATTTTCCTAGACGTCAACTTTGGGGCCTCATATTTCACTCATTTCTCAATGGATTTTCCTCAAATTTACGAGTTTAAAAATTTTTCTACATTCAAAAAATTCACTTCCGGTTTTGAGTTATTTCCCTTTAAACGAAAATTTATAGGCTTTCATTTCCAGACAAAGGCTCGGAGATGGCAAAAGCTGGAGCAGAAATTTTACTGATTTTACCAATGGAGGATTGAAGTTGTGCATAGCGGTTTTTGTTTTTTTTATTCAAAATGGTGGTTTTTGGGGGTCAAAAATTAAACCCAAAAAAAGGGAAAAATTTACACATATTTAGTTTTTATCTTCAAAACTAAAAAAATTTTGTTAAAAGATATAGAACAAAATTTGTGAAAGTTAAAAATTTTCAAATGAGTATACAATCAATCAATCAATCCAACAATATTTTAATTTCCCATGGGAACCAATTGCGCTCCGTTATTAGCAGACCTATTTTTGTATTCATATGAAAAATTTTATGAAAATTTATCGTGAAAAGAAAACACTTGCTGTGGCCTTAACGCGCCTTCAGATATATCGACGACGTATTATCAATTAACAATGGTAATTTCCATTCCTACGTCGATACGATTTTCCATAAGTTTGAGATAAAAAGATCCCACAGAGTCTGACACATCTGTTTATATTTGGGATATTTTACTTGAAAAAGATGTTAGTGGTAACCTAACAACCAAGTTATAAAAAAAAGGACGACATTAACTTTTCTATCGTCAACTTCCCTTACTTATGCAGCAATATACCTTCATCACCTGCATACGGAGTGTATAACTCATTTTTCATGCAAGAGCATGCTTACGTATGAACAATTTCTAAAACGAGGTTATTATTGACAAACAAGTGGATGAAACAAGAATATAGCAGTCTTGTTTAAAGTCATCATTTCGTAAGTTCTATGGTCGATACAATGACCTTAACTTGTCAGCAAATACAATCTATCATTGAGTCAAATGCTGACTGACGTTTTTCATACCAAGTGTTAGTCCATTATTTATACACTGGATTGACGACGGATTTTTCCGTTATTTCACGATCACGACAATGAGCAAGGCGGGGTGACCTACAGGGATTGTACTCCCGCATGGCACCTGATCCCACCTCTGATGTCTCTGAGGTCCGTGTTTGCTCTGCTCTTGTTTTGTATTGTTTGATGGCTTTAATTGAATTCTGTTCGTTATCGCCATATTTTTCATTGAAAGAATAAGAATTTGCTCCCGTTTTTTTGTTTATTAATGTGGAATACTGTTCATTATCTCAATTTTATAGGTTTAACGAAAGAGTCTTGACTGAACATTTACAGTAAAACTCTTTAGTCGAACACGGATATAGCGAATTCACGGATATAACGAAGTTTTTCTGGTCCCCGGAAAGTTTTAACAAATCTTTGTAAAACTTTACGGTTATAACGAACTCTGATATAACGAATTTACGGATATAGCGAACTGATTTTGAGTCCCCTTGACTTTTACATATAAAAAACCACTTCTTGCCCCAAATTTTTTAAGTATAATGGTTTGTTATTTTGTGTAATGAAACAATTGAACCATAGGTTTTCTGTTATTTTATTTCGTGGTGATGTTAACATTTTACACTCGTTAAAACTACAAAGTTTTTTTATAAAAATTTGGGAATTTTTTAAACAAGCAAATTCAAAGAATTGTGGCCCCCCCTTTCGGTGTCTTTGTGGGGGAGATGTTACTTTTTATGACATATTGTGTGAACTATGAACATCCTATCATATGTCATTTATTTAGAAAGTAACATTGAAGTTGATTTTTTTTGAAGGATGAAAACCCTAATCCTGACCGTTAACTTT
>NW_026923741.1:0-22019 GCF_032062105.1 Saccostrea cuccullata | reverse complement strand
CTCTAGAGCAGACACTCTAACCACTGTGCCACACACGCGACTAAGAGGGGGGGGGGGGGGCTTTATTTAAACAAACTTGAATCTACACTTCGTAAGGATTGCTTACATATTTAACTGACCAACTGTGGAATTTTCCCTGTAGATTTGAACTTTCCTTGTGGTCCCATCCTACCCCCAGGGGTCATAATTTGAATAAATCTGAATCTAAACGCTACTTCATCTTGAGGGTTCTTCCATGTTAATATGACCAATCATCCATGGCTTCTTACGCAGAGTGTATATGGTGCGGATCTAAGGAGTCTGACTTCAATTAGATTGAGGTCAGCCACAAAGCTGGTATATTGGTCTTTGTAATGTAGTATGTCATGGTTAACTACTGTTACAGTGACAAGCACATCAAGTATAAAGAACCGTAACTCTCAAAATACTCTAATGGAAAGTTTAAATGTACAAGCAAAAGAAAAAAGTTTTAGCAATTGATTCATGGATTATATATTGATAAACATAAAGTAAGTAGTACTGCAGTTTACTAAAATGTGTACAATTTCTTTAATCAAATGCCACCTTTTTCACATACTGGTATTTTGCATATAAGTTACCTCTCATATTAGCCTCTGTTGGCCTTTGAAGAACATTTAAAAAGGTAAGTTATTTTTGTCTCATTTTTATTCATCTATTATTTATAAGTCTACCCATCATTTAAACTATGAAGTACTTTTTTGTGTTAAACAATAAATGTTCTTGCATAAATCTCTTATTCTATTAACCTTTTAAATACATTATTTACAGTTATCAATTACTGTGTGTTGTTTTATTTCCACAGTGTTAAAATTTCACAATTTCTCAAAAAATACCAATTCTGATTGTTTTAATTTCACGATACAAGAAATTAATTCTAAGTTCGTATAAGCATTAAAACGGCTTTCATAAAACTAATGTTAGAATTCATGATGGGTTTAATTTCACGGAAAACTGATAAATCGCAAACTTTATGAAATTAAAACCATCTCGATTATTTGCCAATCTACAGTATCAAAGGCGAATGGAAAAGGGGAATAACTTTGCTCAGTAGAGTACAAATAAATAAAGCCAAGATCAGATTACTTGAGTTAATGGTCCAGATGTTCAAAATTCTGCTTATCATAACCATGCACTTCCTTTGTTTAAATAATAACCTGGGGCAGAGATGCATTTTCACTACATAACCAACAGAGCCCCACCCTTAAACACCAGAATCCTGTGGCCCAGGGACCATGAAATTCACAATAGTGGAAAAGGCAGCTATGCTCAACATAACTATGTACTTAGTTACTTTATTAATACCCAGAAGCAGAGAAGAAGATTTTCAAAGTATTTAATGTATTTCTACAAAACAATCAAAAGAGATTAACCCTTGCACTTGAACCCCTGATCCTGGGGCCATGAAATTCACAATTCTGAAAGAGGTACTCGATCTTGCTCATCATCACAACTTTGGTATCTTGAACTCTGATATCTAGAATACCATGGATATGAGTATGATGTGAACACATATTCTTAAAGCATTTTACCCTCTATATCTCAAATCAAGAAGCTTTTTTCTCAGCCCTATCCGGTTCCAGATTGCAAAGTTTGACTACTTAGTTGTTTATTACCCAGGAGCAGAGGAGAAGATTTTTCAAACACATAATGCACTTTCACTATATGACATATATAACCCACACCCAAGAACCAGAATGCTCTGACCTTGGGGCCATGAATTTCAAAAATTTGGTAGAGGGCTCAGTATAATGCTTATTGTTATACCCTTATAAATAGCTTTCAATATATTTATTACTAATAAAAAGTCCAACAAATGAAATGTTTACTACATCGGTCTAACAATTTCACTGCAGAAAATACCGAAAATATTGCCTTCCTGCAAATATTTGCTGCAAGTCTGCAGCAAACATTGCTGCAAGCTTGCAGCAGACATTGCTGCAAAATTGCGGCAATGTAGCCAAAGAAAGCATGACAGTCTATACACAGCCTTGGTGTTTGCAGCAAGTTAGCCGCAATTCTGCAGCAAGCTTGCTGCAAACATTTTACCATGCAAATGAGGTTTGCTGCAAGTCTGCAGCAAACATTGGATTTTCCAAATATGAAAACCTTGCTAAAAGCTTGCAGCAAACGTTGCTGCAAGCCTGCTGCAAACATTGCTGCAAGCCTGCCGCAAACATTGCTGCAAGCTTGCGGCAAACATTGCTGCAAGCCTGCCGCAAACATTGCTGCAAGCTTGCGGCAAACATTGCTGCTAACTTGCAGCAAACAATTTCCTTATGGTTTTTGCACATTCCTTTGTACAAGCAGCAAGTTCACAGAAAGCTTTTGTCCTGACCTAAATCTGTTAAGTTTAGAGAAAATCCACCACATGTTTCTGAAATGATGCAATTTTATGAAGTTTTGATAGCCTCTCTTTATGTTCGTAGACAAAGTTTTCATACTTTTTTTAAAATTGAAGTGCATGATAGCTTTTTATATGAACAGAACTTTAAGAACTTTACATATAATTTTTTTTATTGAATATTACCGTGATTACGCAGTTATTAATTAATTTGAAAACATTTAACTGATTTGGGTCCATTATAATACATTTAAGAAGTATACATATGTGATATTAAAAAGAGGACTGAAAATCATAATAAACAGATTTAGATTTGACCTAGCTACCATTTACACCAGTTATTCAAACGTGCTTTTAAGATATATTCTTCAAAAATCAAAATAAATCAAAATCATTTCTTACCAATTAGATATCATGGATGTCAGTGAACACTTACATCCAGAGTTAGGCACTTTTAATCATTCAAAACGGTGTATATTCCTAACAAAATACTGAAACGTGTACAACTTCAATTCAAACATTTCAAAATGGCCAGTTTTTTGTTGACCCAGTACAACCTGCGTTTCATTGGCTGATTTGACTTGTTTACTGTTCTTGCGAACTTCCTGCAAACATTCGAATAATGAAATGTTTCCTGCGAACTTGCTGCGAACATTAAATTGGCGTGTATGTCTCTTGCAATGTTCCTGCAAACATGTTGGGTTCCTGCGAATTTGCTGCAAGCTTGCAGCAATTGCTGCAATGTTTGCCGCAAGATCGCAGCTAGCGGCAATCATCTGCGAACAAGAAAAAATTCTTCCTGCGAACAATTTTGTTTGCTGCAAGCTTGCAGTCATGTAATGATGTGAACATATCTTTACATTATGTCAACTTTTATGGGGTGATGTAAAAATATCTTTACATTATGTCAATGCTGCATTACATGAAGTAAACACATTCTTCCATTATGTCGGCACTTTATAACTTGAAGACCGAAGTTCATTATGTGAAGTGAAAATATGTTTACATTGTGTTAAAACTTTATTACGTGAAATGAATGTTTCTTTATATTATTTCATTTCTTTAATATGTGAGGTCAAAATTGCATTACGTCAAGTTAATTTCGTTTTACATGTGTTCTATAATTAAATTTATCATTACATTAAGTCAAAGTCCATTTCCTTTCGTGAGTGTATATTTCTATTATAACAAAGCATTATTACGTGATGTTAATGTATCTTTATTTTACGCCAAGGTCATCACAATGTGAGGTGAATACATCTTACCTTTATGTCAGTGCTTTATAACGTGATGTTAAAAGGTTTATAACATAATGTGAACATAAATTATGGAGACAGTCCTGGCGTTCCATATTGTATCAACACTTTATTACGTTATGTCAAAACTCCATTCCTTTATGTGGATATTTAATATAGAATATGCTAACTCTTTCTTATGTGATTTAAAACTATCTTTACATTGTGTTAATTCTTTATCATGTTGATTACAAATGTTCATTACGTGCTGTAAAATACATTTACATTATGTCAAAGTTGATAACCGTGTTTTTACGACTGGGAAAGGGGGGGGGGGGGGTTCCTGATTAATTAGGATGAATTACAGACACGTTATATGGGGGGGGGGGGGGGGGTCTGACTTCGTCTTTTTTCCGACATAACTTGATCATAGAAAATGTTCATTGAAATTCAGCACCACTTTTTGCTGAAGTATAAGGGTAATGTAGTATATTTGGAAATTTTTTTTAGGACTGATCGAAGTTGGACCCCCCCCCCCTTTCACCCGAAATAGGATTTCCGAGTTTGGACTTTTTTTTTGCTTTTTCTTGAGCGTTATTTTTTTCTGGCTGACAAACCTCCCCCAACTTTCAAAAACGATGCAACGTCACTGGAATTAGTCATTTTGCAACCAGTCTTCCCAATTATCTCACCTTGAATAAGGGCGTGGCCCTTCATTTGAACAAACTTGAATTCCCTTCACCCAAGGATGCTTTGTGGCAAGTTTGGTTGAAATTGGCCCAGCGGTTCTTGAGAAGAAGTCGAAAATGTGAAAAGTTTACAGACAGACAGACGGACAGCTAGACGGACAGACGGACGCCGGACAAAATGTGATCAGAAAAGCTCACTTTAGCCTTCGGCTCAGGTGAGCTAAAAACTAATGCAATGTCCTACAAAGTAAAATCAACTGATTAAATTCATGCCTATTTTGGTCACTAAAGATGGGAGGGCGGGATCTCCCCTCTCCCCACCGACCAACCAGTGCACATATGAAATACGATGTATTTACACTTTTTTATAAAAGGAGGGTTAAAAACTGATAAAAAGCTTAGGACAGTGTTCTGTAGTTAGATCAGAAGTTTCGGACTTTTCAAAATAATTTAATATTTGACATGTTTAATTTAAATTATTTGCATGTTTAACATATGTGCATGTAATATTGAAAACACAAAACGAAATTGTTGAAATATTCTAAGATACTGTAGAAGTACATTTTTCCGCGTGGTATTAATGTACGCTATGTACACGGTCACAAACCTTCCACAGAAATTTGTCCAATCGTACTTAATATAAATGTAAGGCATTCTGTGACAAACTAGAAAAATCCGCATAATTTTCTACCCGCGGATTGAACAGAAATTGAGATTCCGCGGAATTATGACCCCGTGGAAAAAAGTACGTCTACAGTAGACTGACAAGAGGCTAAGCATTTTAGACACATTGTAAAGATACAATGGCATAACATGATAATGATTTGTGAAAAAGTAAGGGAAAATTGACATCATGTAATAGATTCCTGTCGTCATGTAGCATATTGATGACACAATATAGTAAAGAATTAAAATTAACCACATGTGACAATTTTTTCACATCATGTAATGAAATTCTGACATCGTGTTATAGCAACTTGATATTGAATTAAAGAGAAATTCACATCATGTAATGAACTACTTACACCAAATAGTAGAGAGTGCACATAATGTAATAATGAACTGAAATTATATAAAAACATCTTTACAGCACGTAAAATTGTTTGACTTAATTTCATAAAGAGCTGATATAATGCAATGGAAGATTGGCGCAATGTAACTGAAGTGCGAGTTAATGCCATAAAGACTAAACATAATGTAATGGAAAGTTGACATAACGCTATAGTAGTGTGTGTAAATGTCATAAAGAGTTGACATAATGTAATGGAAAGTTGACATAACGCAATAGTAGTGTGTGTAAATGTCATAATTTGTTGACATAATGTAATGGAAAGTTGACTCAATGCAATAGTACTGTAAGTAAATGTCACAAAGGGTTGACATAATGTAATGGAAAGTTGACACAATGCAATTGTAGTGTTCTGCTATAAGGCAGTGACGGCGTTCCATAAATATCAGTTTGGTAAGGGTGTTTAATTGACCGGCCTGCCAGTCCAACATAAGAATTGTTAGACCGCAACCTCACTGCTACATCACAGGTTATTTAAAATCATCGTTCAATATTGGTGACACGGAAATAGGCGAAGTTAAGAGCTGCAAGAGTGGTTGCTACCAGCAAGGTAAGGAAGAAGGGAAGAGTATGTTTTGTGATAAATAATTTTTGTAATATAATAAACAAGAGGCCCATGGGCCACATCGCTCACCTGAGTACTGTAGCTTGAAAAAAAAAAAAGCAGAAATCAGTTTATTATTAAAAAGTTTAAACCCAAAAGTGGTTCCAACCAATCCTTAAAGGAAGGATATGGAGATAAGAACAGTATTCAATCTCAAAGTCCACAAAACAATAGAGGTCTTGATTTGAACAAACTTGAATCTACACTACATGAGAATGCTTCCATATAAATATGACTAATCATGGCTTCGCCATTCATGTAAAGAAGATATTTAAAGAATTTTTCAACATATTTCTAAGTGAAACTTGGATTCCATGTTGTGGCCCCACCCTACCCACAGGGGTCGTGATTTGAAAAAAAATTGAATCTACACTAACTAAGGATGCTTCCATATAAATATGACTAATCATGGCTTTGCTATTATTAAGAGGAAGATTTTTAAAGAATTTCCATATAAATTTCTATGTAAAACTTTGATCGACCATTGTGGCCCCGCCCTACCCCGGGGGGGTCATGATTTGAACAAACTTGAATCTACACTACCTGAGAATGCTTCCATATAAATACATGTATGATCATTCATGCCTTTGCTATTCTTGAGAAGAAGATTTTTAAAGAATTTCCCTATATATTTCTACGTAAAACTTTGATCGGCTATTGTGGCCCCGCCCTACCCCCTGGGGGTCATGATTTGAACAAACTTGAATCTACAGTTCAACACTACCTGAAGATGCTTCCATAAAAGTTTCATCATTCCTGGCACAGCGGTTCTTGAGAAGAAGATTTTTAAAGAATTTTCCTATATATTTCTATGTAAAACTGATCGGCCATTGTGGCTCCGCCCTACCCCATGGGGTCATGATTGGAACAAACTTGAATCTACACTATCTGAGGATACCTCCATATAAATATGATCATTCATGCCTTTGCTATTCTTGAGAAGAAGATTTTTAAAGAATTTCCCTATATATTTCTATGTAAAAATTTGATCGGCCATTGTGGACCCGCCCTACCCCTGGGGGTAATGATTTGAACAAACTTGAATCTACACTACCTGACGATGCTTCCATATAAGTTTCCTTATTCCTGGCACAGTGGTTCTTGAGAAGAAGATTTTTAAAACATACCACCAAATTTTCACTATTTCTGAATTATCTCCCCTTGAATACAGGCGTTGGCCCTTCATTTAACAAACTTGAATCCCCTTTACCTAAGGATACTTTGTGGCAAGTTTGGTTGAAATTGGCCAAGTGGTTCTTGAAAAGAAGATGAAAATGTAAAATGTTTACAACGACAACGCCAACAACAACGACGACGACGACAGACGATGGACAAATTTTGATCAGAAAAGCTCACTTGAGCCTTCGGCTCAGGTGAGCTAAAAATATAATTAATTTTGTTCTTTCTCAGCTATTGTTTTACTCATGAGTATACTTACTGATTAAGCCATAATATTCCATATAAAGTCATTGATAATATAGTGTGTATTGATTTTTAAAAAAATCTTAAGTGAGCACTGAAAGGTATAACAAAACAGTTATAGACTGGGATTCAGGCAACATATGATTTGTTGGACCTGAAGGTGAAAATGTTGCCCGAGGCCGTCTGAAAAGTCTAACATCCACTGATATTTTCTTTTTTTTGTTACAATTTTCTGCTTTAAAAATGATACCTTTACATTAATTCAGTTATTCTCGAGTTATACAGTGCATCCTAACAATCATGTAATTATGATAAACTAGCATGGATGATGCAATGTATCCAATATATCTGTCCCACCTGTGTGTTTACGTGGCAACAGCACCCCTCCTCAACGAAAGAGCGCACCAAGTTAGATAATCTCGAAACTTGCGTATTGGCTTATAATTTCTCTTGGTAATACTATGGTATGTCCATATAACAATTTTTCACCTTGAAGAAAAACCTGTCACTTACAGCTGAATGAAAATTAGGGACAACGCTATGAAAAGAAATGTTAAACATTGTCGCCTTGGGAAAACAATTAGTGGACGGTACCCATATATGGTACTAAAAATGCTTACTTTTTGCATGTGTTCATGCACACAACCCCTCATATTCTTGCAATGAAATAAATATGACACTGACCTTAAAACAATTGATATAAAAAATAAACTATAACATCATATTTACTCCTCCATGTGAATGTTAATCCTTAAATATAGAATCTGGTTGCGTCATATCTGATATTTCTATGATCTCATTGACAACTTGTGATCAACTAAATCCGACATTTTAAGTTCAAAGCGTGAATTACTTATTAAGCTTGTTTACCTATTTTCCAGGATTTAGCTTTTAAAGTAATCTTGACCTTTATAAAACCTGAATGATTAACAACAAAGGCCATATTTGTTTGTTATTATATAAAAACAGACCAATTTACAGGCTAAATACTAAGTTATACGTGAGTCACATTAAAATGAATTTTAATGAAAATACTAATTGGCAATAAGGACCTGTGTCTAAGCACAATTACATGAAGATTTCCTAAAAAAAAAAAAATGAGAGTACAACATGTATTTTATATAAAGACATATTGATATATAAGTATATAGAAGTATATTGTCAAATTACCCCATCTCCATCAATAATCTAACTCTGTCACTTTTGGGAAATTCTGTGCTGTTTGTAAAACAAGAGGCCCAAGGGCCTTGAATCGCTCTTCTGATAAATTGTACAATCTATCACTTCTATTAGAAGCCTCCAACTCTATTAGTATCATAAGACCCAAAATGCATCAACTTACAAAGTTTGATAATATTTAGCCAGTTAAGACTGAAGATATTATAATATAATTATAAAATACCATAAGTAGGTCACAGTGACCTACCTTTTGATTGAAATTTTCTGAGGACTCAAGATACATTAATTGACAAAGACTGATGATTCTAAGCCAATAAGTACCTGAGATATTCAAAAGTAGGTCACCATGACCCACATTTTGATCAACATTCTCTGAAAACCAAAGATGCATCATCTGACAAAGTTTGACGATTCTAAGCCAATTAATACCAGAGATAATTAAATAAAGCTATCAAATGTCAAAAGTAGGTCACGGTGACCTACTTTTTGGTCGACGTTATCCATAAAACCAAGATGCCTAAACTGACAAAATTTGATGATTCTAAGCCAATAAGTACCTGAGATATTCAAAAGTAGGTCATCGTGACCTACTTCTTGTTGGACATTCAATGAAACCATAAAATGCCTAAACTGACAAAGTTTGATGATTCCGAGCCAATAAGTACCAGATATTATAATTAAATGTAACCATAAAATGTCAAAAGTACCGTATTTGGCCAAGTATAATACGCATTGATGTAAAATACGCACCCCCCTTTTTGAGTCTGAAACTGGGGAAAAAAACGCAGTTCGGATGTATTATACGCAACAGAAAAATTTATCAAGCGATGTTCTGAACTTTGAAAATCGCGGTAATTTGTTACGAAAATCGGCGCGAGGATTAAGTGTCAAAAATTTACTGAACACACTTTTTTTTTAAAATACACACTTTATAACTTCTCTTAATCCTGACATTCCATATCGCGGCAATCTGGAGAAAATTATTTATTCATTTATTTCAACAAAGTACAAGATAATATTGCGTAAAAGTATTAACAGATTTTTTTAAAGAATAGTTACGGTGATTTTGAAATAATGCGTCGCCATATTCTTAGATGAAATAATTTTATTTCAACAAAGCAAGAGATATTGTCGAAAGTTTTATCAGTTGTCATATTTAATTTTGGTTCTAGATAATCATGCTGAAAATGATCTGACAATATTTTAACAGGAAACGAAATTGAAACATGAAAGTATTTATTTCTTTAAGAAGACTACGATTTTCCTCTTCTAAATCTTCGCGGATATCTTATTTTCTAAATGATACCACTTTTATTAAAAGTTTTAGCATAATTTATATTTCATTTGTCAACTCTCAATTATTTAAACAAGGTAACTTTCCGAAGTTTAAAATATGGCACTAAACAAAAGAAATTGCATATGTCTCTAGGTAATACTACGGTATGTACGTATGATAGCCGTGTTTCACCTGAAAGAAAAACTTGTCAAAATCCCATTGTGATGTAAAATACGCATCCCTTTCTCACAGTTATTTATTTTAGGAAAAAAGTGCGTATTGTATTCCCCGAAATACGGTAGGTAACAGTGACCTACTTTTTGGTCGACATTTTTATTGATTTTAGGTCAATAAGTACCAGAGATACTTAATTATAGCCACAAAATGTCAAAAGTAGGTCACCATGACCTACTTTTTGGTCATCACTCTCCGAAAACCCAAGATGCATCAACTCACAAAGTTTGATGATTCTAAGCCAATAAGTACCGGAGATATTAAATAAAGCCATAAAATGTCAAAAGTAGGTCACCGTGACCTACTTTTTGGTCGTCATTCTCCGAAAAACCAAATATGCACCCACTCACAAAGTTAGATGATTCTAAGCCAATAAATACCTAAGATACTTAAATATAGCCATAAAATGTCCAAAGTAGGTCATTGTGACCTACATTTTGGTCGACATTTTTCAAAGACCCAAGATGCATCTACTGACCAAGTTTGATGATCGTAGGTCTGAAGGTAGTCAAAATATGTGTTTTAAACAATTTGAAAACAAATGTCAGCAAAATTCAAAAAAGTAGGTCACAGTGACCTACTTTTTCATAAATATGTTTTAAGGTCCCAAGATGCATCGAAGTACAAGAATTGATGGTTCTAAACCTCCCAGTGTCTGAAATAATGGGATTTAATGTTTTTTAAAAGGATAAGTCATAAAGTTCAAAAAGTAGGTCACGGTGACCTACTTTTAAGTTGACATTGTTCGAGGACCCAAGATGCATGAACTGACAAAGTTTGATGATCATAGGCCTTAAAGTGTCCAAAATATGCCTCCAAATCAATTTGAAAACAAATACCCACAAAATTTAAAAAGTAGGTCACCGTGACCTACTTTTGAGTTAACATGATGTGAAGTCATAAGATGCATCAACTCACAAGATTTGATGATCCTAGTCTTTATAGTAAGCAAAATATAAATGTTTTTATTAATTCTAATTTAGGTCAACTTTGAAGTGACCTTGAGACCACGTCCTTTGCCCCAGGGTAATTCCCCGAGCAAATTTTAATCTTCGACATATCCTGATCCTTGTATGTAAGTTTGGTGAAAATCTGCCTGGTGGTTATGGAGAAGAAGATTTTTTAGCAACCAGTACTTTTGGTTTTGTTTTCCTGATTATCTCCCCTTGTTTAAGGGTCCCAACCCTTATTTTAGTATAAATGGTAGCCCTTGGGCCAAGGATACCCTGTGACAAATTTGGTACTGATTGGCCAAGGGGTTCTTGAGTTATGGCCCATATTCTAAAAAGTTTACGAACACAGCACAAATGGCCATAGCATTAGCTCTTTGAGCCTTTGGCTCAGAAGAGCTAAAAAGTGATAATTGTGACATCATTTTTTGATGTGACAGACGGCAACAAACCAAGGAAGAAATTAGAATTTTAATACAAATCTGTGACACTAACTTCAATTTAAATTGAAGAAATTGGTCCGCCATTTGAAAAAGAAATATAGGAATGTCCTTCTAATCATGTAAGAAGATACATCAATTTGTGTATTAAAAATATTTTTTTTAATTTGCCAATATCAATATTAAAATTTTCTATTGATTTTGACAGTTGCCAGTGTGCTGCCTTCAGCGATGATTTTTCAATAGTTGGCATCTATCGTTACAACACTAACATTTTATGAGTGTAATTGAGAGATTATGCATTAAATTGAGTAAAAATAAATAATTATCCCCCTTACCTCTTTCTTTACACATTTAGAATCACTGCTATATATTTCTTATGAAAAAAAAATCTGGAAATGATACACATTTATAGATACCAAGTCATTTCTTCCTTCTAGCTGGTTTCAATCTTAACCCTTTAGTCTATAGCATTTATTCGCAATTACATTCCTATTTATCTAAAACAAACACTTGTATAAATTTCCTTGTGTATGCATTGCAATACACCAACACATGACTTTACCTTGAACTAGAATACCTGAATTCTTCCTTGACTAGTTAATTTAATCACATAATGTAATGCTATATATATCTGTTAAAATCTTCATTTAAAGAACAGCAGGGTAATGATTATCAATCTTATTAATATGCAAGCATGCATCTTTATGTTCGAAATTCAGATCATGACCTCTGTCATAGGGTGGGGGTGACCAAGGATACCATGGGGACCAGAGTTTTTACAAGGGTCATATATCACTTAAAAAAACTTTCAAGTACTGTAGATCACTAAATTTTGGCGACACCTTATTTTGGCGAGATGGTCATCAACTCTTGATAAGCGAGACAAAATTTTCACGAAATGTGGTAATTGTTCTATTAAATCCTAAGGAATACTATTATACGCGAGAATTAAATTTTCGCGAGCACACTGTCTCACGTAAGTACGCGAAAATAAAGTTCTCCCGAATAAAAAGTGATTTACAGTATACCAGTATTTTCAAAATAAATCTTACAAATATATCAGCCAGTCAAAAAAAGGGCTTTCCCTAGGATATCAAGTTGAATGTAAACTTCCGCCCCAGCCCCTTTAGCGATTTCTCAGATTGTTGAAGCAGTAGATCGAGTTTGACAAAGATTTTTCACTATTTGCACATGTGATAATGGTGATGCTACCTTATGGTTGCACTGTCCGTTAGTTGGGACCTCCAAAACTGACAGCAGAATGGATATGGTTGCAGCGAATTTATTTTACGCAATTTCAGACAAAAATACATGTTGATGTGACCGTCCTAGAAAAAATCAAGATGGCGCCAATGTTTTCCTTGTCTATTATTAGGTGTGCAGTTATTTTTTATATATAAGAAAAATAAATAAGTCAGGTGCCAGTGCCACTGCAGTGGTGCGTGAAAAACTATATGCATGGATGGTATTCTAATTTGGCCTTGAATATTTGTCTTTTGTACTTTTTATTTGCAACATTTTTCTCTCATAGGTATATTATCTAATCCAAAAAATATCTCAAAATTTACCTTCTGCTTATGTGATGCAGTTAATGTTAGAGCCAGCTACCTCAGACTTGTTGAAATCCAATGGTTTCATTGTCAAGGCCGGTAAAAATTTGTCTGGAATGATAAGATGCGCAGCTGAAGGTCATAAACACAGAAAAGAAGGTGTGTTGACGATGGTCAATTTAATTGTCATAGCAAAGTCATGAATCATGTCATTTATGTCTCTTATTAAAAACTCTCTATCCCAAGAAAGGAAACTCATAAGATTTAAGGCTGTTGTAAATAATAAAGGGCATTTCGATGCTGTTATTCATATTCCTTTCCTAGTGTCAAATAAGGTTAATGCATGCCCCCCCCCCCAATAATTTTGCCAATATATAGTCTAAGAATACTACAGAAAACTTAGCTTAGTACTATATGGTTGTGCCCCCTCAATGAAAACGTCTGATGACTTTTTTTTAGTTGATGAAACTGAAATGCTGTTTGGCTGTGCCCCCTCCCCCAAACTGAAATTGCTTCCTACAGGCTTGACATGTATCTGGTCTGCCAAAGCTTTGACTGGTTCAACTGAACATTTGATTTTATCAGACCTGATGCCTGACACTGATTTAATAATTTTGACAAGTGTACTACCTTTTTTCCCAGATTTGTTGGTATACCGACACAACAAATGGACTGCTATGGAAATTTTTTCATTGTCAATTCTCATGAAATTGAAATGCTGAAAAATGAAAATTTAATGCTTTAGGAAATTATACATTATTGGAAGTCACTCTTTAACAATGAAATATATGGAGATATCAAACAGTATTCAAGCTCAAAAGTCCATTAAACAATACAAAATTGGAGCAGAGCAAACAGACCTCCAAAACATCAGAGGTGGGATCAGGTTCCATGGAGGAGCGAGCATCCCCTGCCGACAGTTACATCTGTTGTGTGCTCCTTGTCATGATTAGGTCTGGAAATAACGGGAAATGCTGTTGACTATTTGGTGCGTGAATAATGGCTTTAAAACAATTCGTATGAGAAAACATCAGTCTGCATTTTACTCAATGATAAATTGAATGTGCTGACTGGGCCATTGTATCAACCATATTATTTATAATTTAAGAAATTATTACATTAAACATGACTGCTGATATTCTTGTTTCATCGACTTGTTTGTCAATAATTTACCTCGTTTCAGACATTGCTCATACGTTGAGCGCCATGCTCTTGCGTATTGAATCAACTGAGAGAAATAAACCCCGTATGCAGGTGATGAACGTAGTACGGACTACGGAGATTTGACGTTTGAAATGTTATTTAAAGTCATCGCTTTTATCATAAAGCTTGGTTGTTAGATTACCATTAACATCCTTATTATGCCTCAACAACCTTTCTCACAAAACGCATAATATCTAAAGCAGCAAGCAGCACATCACATCACTTGCCACTCATGGCACATGGTTCTCCCGCGGTCTTTCAAACTGGGCCGTGATATTTCACGGAACCGAAAACGGTTAAACTTCCGCATTTTTTTTAGCAAAGTATTTTGTAATATATTATTTACTAATATGATTTTACCTTCATTTTCTCTTTTTCTCATTTCGATCTTACCTTCCTTCTTTCTTTTCTTAATTAAGAAAACATAGTTTACATAATAATAATCCGGAAATATGTCAGTTGACGTTCTCAGTTTCTTAATTTATCGTGGTTTTCGTTTCGTTTTCATGTTGTTACAAAAATTGAACGCAGAAGAGGATCGTTTTGTTGCGTAAGCCACGGTAAAATAAGTAAGTTAGTTTGTCTCTCTAGTTTACTTAACTATACTACTTTTGTTCACATCATTATTCTTTCTGACTTTTCTTTCACAGCAATGAGTCTAGTGGTTCTTTTATCATACCCATCTGACACTGACAGCAATAATATTTATCAATGCTTTAAATCAGACCTATAGTTTAATATTTTCATTCATAAGAGTGTCAGATATGGAAAAAACAAATAAGGTTTGGTGTCTGTATTTGCTAAGTCTTAATTTCTGCTTTTGCTTTATGCGTTCAATGTTACGCTAGCTTGCTGTACAAAGGAGAAAATTCTAGAAAAACTTTGAAAAGAGGCATAACATTGGCACAAAACATTAACAATGCTAATGAGAAGGAAATATTTCTAAAAACTATGAAAATTTATATCCTTAACACCTGAAAGGACTTGTTATGAATAAAACTTCTGCTGTTGTTTAAATACAGGCCTCTGAATTTCTATCATTCAACATGTTCAATATTAAGTTCTTATAAATATGATTGATCAAAATGATGCGTATATACATGTATCCCCTCTGTCATGCCTTTGTTATTATAAAAAGGGCATGAAGGGGGTATATACAGTAAAACTTGTTTAGGACAAACACTGATATTGCAAATTCACGGATATAGCGAAGTTATCTTGGATCCCCAGCTATAAATTTAACGAATTCCTCAAGCAATTATATAACAAGTTATGGAAGTATATATTAACAAAAGCTTAAGCTTCCAGGACTTTCATTTCCTCTTATTCATAGTTTTAGTATTTTAATATTTTAAGATTTTTGCCCAAGTATTTCAGCCATACATGCTTAAATCTGGTAGCTCAAAGTTTTATGATGGCCATGGGAAATAATAAAGGGAAAATATGTTGCACAAAAACTCTGTTGCAAAAATAGTTTGAAACACATTCAGAAAAAGTACATTCACCAAGTATTTTTTTTTTATTGTATTAGGCTAGAATGAACTGAAAGCTGCAGATTAACAAAAGAGTCTAAGAGAAAAAAATCAATTGAAATCCTTAGTTGGGTTTATGGAAAATTCAGTACTCTTCTGTTTCAGTTCTTAATATTGGTTCCCTACGTTGATATATCACCAACTGCAGTAAAATGCTTGCTACAAGACTGTGCCGGATTCCTATAACCAGCCTCGTCCCCGGCATTGGCAGGCTTCTGACCAAACCACAGTTATGTATGAGGACCAGAGTCCAGCAACTGGCCTCGGATTCCAGGTCAGGTGTAAAACGAGCCCAGAGACGAGGAATCAAGGAGACACTGGCTGCCCCAGCAGGTGAAACAGGTATTAATTGCAGAATTTGAAATACAGTGTACATTTAATATATTTCATACTGTATACTTTAAAGGAAATTTTTTTGCCCCTGTTTTATTTTCCTTCTTTTGCCCTAGAAATGTGGACAGATGTAACTCTGAATGGGTGTATTCAAAACAGGGGAAAATTCTTTGTAAATGTGAACAGGCAAAAAAAAAGTTTTGAGTGAAAATAACCCTGTACACAGTGTACATATTACATGTATATAAGTTGTGTCTTGTTTCAGCTTTCAGCATTGGTAAAGGAGCAGTTGCAGGGGCGGCTGTTGTAGGGTTGGGATCACTTTGTTACTATGGATTGGCTTCAAAGGAAATGTCAGCATTGGATCAGAGAATGTAAGTAAATACAACAACTCTGTGGGAGAAAATTGACTCTGGAACAGTCCACAGTTTAAGATATTTTTTTTATATTGTTTTAAATAGATTCTGGTCAGAAGAAATTAAGCAGAGGATTCGTTCCACCTACTTTTATTTTGGGGCCAGTGTAGGGCTAACAGCTCTTTCTGCTGTTACCATCGCAAGAACTCCTGCTCTCATGAATATTGCAATGAAAAATTCATGGGTGGTAAGAATCACCTCACTAAGGATTTAAATTTATATGACTGTTTTTATTATCTCCTTTAACATTTATCAATGACAAATACAAAGAAGGTTATAATATCTCATGTCAGATGCTTTTCAGATCTAAAAATTAGCATATCTTGGCTAATGAATTAGATACTTTCTTTTCCCCAGTGCCAAAACTATATTATGAATTACAATGCATTTTTTTATATTTTATCTAGCTACAGAGTTCCTAATTTTAGTAAATTTTTTATATCACAGGCCATTTTTGGGAGCATAGCTGCTATGATTGGAACCAGCATAATGACACAGTCAATCCCGTACAAGGAGGGTTTCGGAGCTAAACATCTAGCTTGGATGTTACACAGTGCTGTAATCGGAGGAGTTGTGGCCCCCATCACGATGTTAGGTGGCCCCTTGATGGTCAGAGCTGCTTGGTACACTGCAGGGGTGGTGGGAGGTGAGTGAGAAGAAGTAAAAAATCAAAGATTTGTTGATTATAAAGTAAATGATCTTATCATATCCAATATCCACCTTAACATTATAAACATTTTTAGCTTACCCTGGTACTTCATGAAGAGCAGAATACTTCACTTAGCTTTATTAATCAAATTTTGTCTTCAGACTCAATGAATATTGTATGCCTCAGATGGCTTAATCAGTGTATTAACCTCAGCAATAATTGTAATTTTATGCTTTCTTTTCTAGAAGTGAAATGTTACACTGTAAGAATTTTTCCAGTACAGTATTCATACATGTATAATACCAAGAGAGGAATTGTCTAAATAAATTATATAACATATAATCAAGATGGATTTTTCTTCATTGAATAGGTCTCTCAGCCCTTGCTATGTGTGCACCCAGTGAGAAATTCCTCAACATGGGAGGTCCTCTTGCTATTGGCCTGGGTGTTGTCTTTGCTTCATCAGTAGGTGAGTGTTATAGACTGTAAATGTGTGTAAACTTTATTAAGGAATGCGGAACACAACTATTGCATTGTGTCAACCTTCCATTACATTATATCAACTCTTTATGACATTAACCCACACTACTATTGCATTGTGTCAACCTTCCATTACATTATGTCAACTCTTTATGACATTAAGCCACACTACTATTGCATCGTGTTATCTTTCCTTTACATTATGTCAACTCTTTATGACATTTACACAGACTACAATTTTATTTCGTCAACTTGCATTTCGTTATGTTTACTTTTCATGACAATCTTAGTTTTTATTAACTGATGTGAAAAGCTCATGCCATACTGTGCGCACTCTTCTACATTATGTCGATTCACTATTACGTTTTGCGAACACGGGTATCCTCGGCCTTTATATGAGCATAACGTATTTTCCGCGTTCCGCAAGCACTAAAAATAGCGGGAGAGAAAACTGTTGTAGAAGAGATTCTCAGCGATTTTGGAATGACATCTTTAAATGAAAACTTTAAGCGACAAATGATTGACAATCTTGAAACATGCAAAGCCTTAACACTGCGACTGTGAATTAAAGTCACGTCGAAATTCAATGGTGTTTACTTAATCTGATAATTAAATAAATCAAATATTATGAATCGTGCTTCAATCATTTTTTTCTTTTTATTTTGAATTGTTTTTTTTTTTTTTTATATAAAAGTCTTAAACTTTGTAGGACATTGCATTAGTTTCACATTAAGTTTAGCTGAATTAAGTTGAAAACTTTTTTCTATAAAACTGTAAAGCCTGAGAGCTTCTCCGCTTTCCGCCCTTGGTCTCCAACCATATACCGCAACCCTTCCTTGTTCAAGATTCCCATATCTGCCACTGATATGTGCCCATGCATGCTTACTAAGGCATATTCAATTGATTTAGATGAGCGACTGGTAGATTTTTGTAATAGAATTCTGGCCCTGGAATGATTAAAAAAATTACTAACTCCAGTGACGTAGCATCTTTTTTGAAAGAGGAGGTCATCCAGAAAAAAAATCATTTACCCGAAAAAACTTGACAAGCCAAGAAAAAAAAAGTCCAAGCCCGAAAATCCTATTTCGGGGAGAGGGGTCCAACTTCGATCAGTCCCATTTTTTCCCAGATATATTACATTACCCTTAGTGGACTATCTATACTTCAACAAGAAGTGGGGGTGGGGGGGCTGTACAGTTTCAATGAACATTACATTTTCTATAGTAAAGTTATGTCTGGGAAAAGAGGGGGGTTGATATTATGTGCCTGTAATTTGTCCTAATCAATCAGGACCCCCCTTCTTACCAGTCATTAACACACGGTCGTCAACATTCATTATATACTAGATATACAGCTTTGAGATAATGTAAATGTATTTCAACATCAGGTAATGAACTTTTGGAATCAACATGATAAAGAGTTAACACAGAATAAAGATATTTTTAAATCACATAAGAAAGAGTTGACATAACGTATTTATATATCCACATCACGGAATGGAGTTTTGACATAATGTAATAAAGTATTGATATAATATAAAGATATGTTCACATTATGTCATACACTTTTTACATCACGTAATAAAGCACTGACATAAAGGTAAGATGTGTTCACCTCACATCATGATGCCCTTGCCGTAAAATAAAGATAAATCCATATCACGTAATAATGCTTTGATATAATAGAAATATACACTCTCAAAAAGGAATGGGCTTTTGACTTCATGTAATGATAAGTTTAATTATAAAACACAATTTACTTGACGTAATGCAATTTTGACCTCACATATTAAAGAAATGAAATGTTGTAAAGAAACTTTCATTTCATGTAATAAAGTTTTTAACACAATGTAAACACATTATCACTTTACATAATGAATTTTTTACTTCAAGTTATGAAGTGCTGACATAATGAAAGGATGTATTTACTTCATGTAATGCAGCATTTACATGTTGTTAATATATATTTACATCATCTCATATAAAATGGACGTAACGTAAAGATATGTTCACATCACGTGATGATAAATTGACATAATAAATGCATAGTTGTATGCTATAAGGCAGTGATGGCGTTCCATACTTTATGAAGGTTTCATATCCATGATACTATTTATAGTGTTATATTTTAGATGAATATATACTTTTTTTACATATTATATATATATCCTTCTTTCATCAGTGGTAACTTACTTCTTTATGATGAAACTAATGATTAATTTTTCTGTATCAGGAAGCATGTTTCTCCCTCCCACCACAGCCCTGGGAGCTGGACTGTATTCCATGAGTTTGTACGGAGGGCTGGTTCTCTTCAGTATGTTCCTGTTGTACGACACACAGAAGGTTATCAAGAGGGCAGAGAGCCACCCTGTGTACAGTACACAGAAGTTTGACCCCATCAATGCGTAAGTCAACACTGTAACAACAAACATTGTAGGCAAATTAAGTAAATCCATATTGAGACTACAAACAAGATACACACAATCTGAGGGTGAGGTCCTTTAGAATAAACTGTTCTCAATCTTTGAACTTCAGGGTTTGCAATTTTTTTTGAATGAAATTCCTACAATGCACCACAGTGCTTGAGTTTTGAATTTTTCAATAATTTTGTTTAATCTAAGAAATGGTTACGTTTCTTGACTTCATATTTTATGTTTATATATACATGTAATTCCCTTTTCTATATTAACATAAGGTGAAATAATTATTCTTTTTTCTCTCTTATTAGTCATATTTGAGTTTTTAGCTTTTATGAGAGAAAAAAAAAAAGGAAAAACAGTTTTGGTGATTCTTTTTCAGATGTCTTGGAATTTACATGGACACAATTAATATTTTCATCAGAATTGCCATTATTCTGGCCAATGGTGGAGGAGGTCGAAGAAAGTGAACAGTTAATTTATTTACTTATATATAAAGAGATGCACCTTGCAGGACTCCCTTGTGGTCAAACAGGAAATGATATTTCATTAGTTTAAGAAATATTTCATTGCTTCAAGGAATAATATTTCAGTGCTGTGATGTATCTTATTGTGAATTAACAGCCATGTATAAGAACAATTCTTTCATGAAGAAATAAATGTATTGTTGTGTTTGATAGTAGTATCACTTCATTATTTTTTCTTTTCATTTAGTTTTTGGCAAAATATTTTTAAACATACTTGATAAGATATAAATTGATGGTGAATACATGTATTTGTTTAAAATATACATGTTTGTGATATTAAATAAAACTTCTTAAGTACATGATTTAATGATAAACACTTTCAGTAACCAGATGTCTCTGTCGAGACTGTAGCTCTGCTGGGTTCTATTTATAAGAAAGGAAGAGGAAAAAAAATTGTTGGGACTTGAAACTTTGCAACAGTAATAAATAGAGCAGGATGTGTTTGTGAAACACTCTCCGGCGGCAACAAAGTTCGAACTTGGTGTCATTTGAAAGAACTTAATTAGTGGAGTATGCATACCAATTACCAAATATGAATTCTCTATCTACTGTGGTTGAAATGTTAGTGGGAACGTTCAAAAAAGCTATTTTTAGCATATAGGTCACAAGGTCATTGACCTTGATGTCATTTGAAAGAGCGATTTAAGAACAACAGGTCCATGGTATTTTATTTGTGGGGAGAACACGGGTATGAGCGATCAGCAGGGATACTCACTCCTCCATGGCACCTAATCCCTGATGTTTTAAAGGCCTGTATTCGCTAGCTCTTTATTTGTATCATTTGAATGGACCTTTGAGCTTGAATACTCTTCATTATTACCATGTAAAGGCTTAAAAATTCAGTTGAATTCCTCTGGTATCATAAACCTATGGACATTTTGCACCAAATCTGGTCCATAATCTGGAAAATATTTAGGCCAGATCTAGCATCCAAAGCATGCCTGAATAAGCATCATCCATGCAAGTTCATTCACCAAAGAGATAAGTTAGTAATTATACATAGTGCAATGACACAAATATGCTTTTATTGTAAGGAGATGGTGGGATAAAGATGAAATGCTGGTGCAATAGGTAGATGACAACGATGCGATGGTGGGACATTGTTATGACAATGATGTGCTGGCACTAATTAAAGCACCTTGATATACAAAAGCGAAGAAATAATTGTACGATGATGAAGTGATGTTGGCTTTTGCATGCTTAAAATTCCTAGTTTTATGATTAATAAAATTGCGACATCATCATTGCATAATTGTCAGTGCATAGAGTCCTATTGCACTGTGGCGTCCTCACTTCATTGTCATTGTGCTACCAGATAATTATGCCATCGACCTTTTAGTCGATTGGTATGATAATTAACGATGTGGCTATCTGAATTCCATACTATATTGTACAATACGTGTCGTATTTATTGAATCCCGATATGTTCAAATATAGTGCTTTGGCGCCA
>NW_026923740.1:122500-220844 GCF_032062105.1 Saccostrea cuccullata | reverse complement strand
GGGAATTAGTTTAAAAATTTTAAAGTCGTCTCTTTATCGTAAAGCTTGTTTTAGATTGCATTAAGTAACGTCTTTTTTCAAGTAAAATGTCCCAATATAAACAAATGTCCCAGCTAAGTGGTATCTTTTATCTCAAGGTCACTGGGATATATCGTATCGACATAAGAATGGGAAATAACTATTACCTGTATTAATTGACAATACTGAAGACCACAGCACATGTCTTAAACACAAGTTTTGGAATAAAGGGTTTTTTAAGATAACGAACACCATTTAATTTCAAAGTCCATAAAACAATAAAAAATACCGACCTTTAGACTCAGCATTTGACTCAATGATCAATTGTGTTTGCTGACAATTTTAGCTTCATATTTGTAAGTAATACCGGTAATAGATCTACTAATAAATGGGAGCAGTTGTTACCCATGTGGATGACGGGAATTCCAGTGGATTGCTTGAAGATCTAGTGTTTCCAAATCCACATAGATATTGTCATTTAGAAACTCAAGTATCCTTTTACGAGGGCTGTTCAATAGATCATATCCTCGGTGCTAGATAAACGCTTTTCAATGATTCAGTTCTGATGATTTCACTTAAATTTTCTCTTTTAATTCAAACACATGTCTGTAACATTTTTATTGAAGTCTTTCATTCCAACGGAAGACCTTCAACTGATTCTGATGATTAAGATTATTAGGGTCTTTCAGACTTCTGCTTCGGAAGACCCTTCTGTTATTCTATTGTTACTCTACTATTATTTTTGTGAGCCGATTTCTCGGATATTTTTCGCTCGATTGTTATGAAACTTTTAGGATAGATACCTTATTTCAAAGCTTAAAACGTTTTTTTTTTTTTTTTTTTCAAATTTTTAGATGTTCGTTCCCGTTTGTGAGTTTGTAAAGACATATAGAAAAAAATTGTGTAGAATAATGAGGGCTTTTAGAAGAAATAAAAAAGGGGCCCCATATCTAAGGGTCAGGATGTCTTAAACGTCTTTCTTGAAATAGCAAAAATGTTAACATTTGCTGCAATGTTTAACAATCTCATATTCTCCTACATACTAAATCTTTTTATTTGCTATAAAAAGAAAAGAAAATCGGGCTTTATTTAAAGCTATTTTACAAATTGAATTTCAAGAAATACAGGTACAAGTTGTCTACACGTAGCTTAAGGATCGATATACATGTACGGACCTTAACAGGGCGTAAATGTACTTATATAATACTATATGACTGCTTTCTGTAATGCTATGTCTGAAATATTTATATATTTATCACTTTTAACAGTGATCTAATTAATAAATAGCAAAATCGTAATGTATGCAATGTTTTGGTTCGACCGCGCCAGTGTAACGACGAAAAGTGACCCATAATCGTAGACTGAGGATATTTTTTCTACGTAGAAATTTGACCCCCTGGTCAATATTCTACGTCAAAATGACCCATCTTTCTGTAGAAATTATGGTCTTGGGGTCGTTTTTCTCCGTGTGCATTGTAGAAAAATTACCCGTAGAAAAATGACCCCTGGTCAATTTAATGCAAAAACGTGTTTTGGTAGGAATATTCTTGTTAGGTGAATGCATACGGGTAATATCAAGCAGCCTTTTGATATGAAGTGTTCATTTCTGAGAGCTTGTAAGCTGAAATAAAGATATCAAAGCTATGCTTAACCTTACATTAAGGATATCCGATCCTCAGCCAGGAAG
Source organism: Saccostrea cuccullata (assembly GCF_032062105.1). NCBI lineage: Eukaryota > Metazoa > Mollusca > Bivalvia > Ostreida > Ostreidae > Saccostrea > Saccostrea cuccullata. Next base: position 219,139 of record NW_026923740.1, on the reverse strand, counting down.
GATAACTCCAAAAATCAATATTTTATTTGAAATGCATCAAAAGGAAGCTTGAAAATGAAATTTTTTCATGCAACAATTTTCATTTTATTCATCTTTTTAAGATTCAAGGTCTTTGCAAGTCTTAGAAAAGGTGTTATAAAAGTTGACATTCGTACCATATAAAGAGAGAAAAAATTAGTACAGTTTTAGAGAAATAAGATTTTTTTGTATCCAGCCTTAGATACCAATGCTTATTAGCAAGATATCAAATGAGAAGTGATTTGTGATGTCTTGCAATGATAGCAAAAGCCTTTTACACCATGTATTATAGAATACACGACGGAAAAAGAAGATAAAAAAATACCAAATGAGTATGAAAATCACGACAATTTCTCTGAATGCCTAGATACCTATCGTTTTTAACCTAAAATATATTTGTTGATCAAAAATGCAATTATTAAATTCATTACTGACATTCCAATTCGCTTTTCCTGCAAAAATATTGGAGATTTGAAAATTTTCCCTATATAATATGATTAACTTTAATTTTTAACTTTAACAAAATACTGTGGATAAATTTATATAACTTTGTGGATTCAAAGATACTTTTATGAGTATTTTTGATTACTTAACTGCTAATTTTATATACCTGAGGATCGGACTACCTTAATAATACAAGCTGTTTTATCCCCATGAAAGGTAAACAATGTATAATTATATAAAAATGTTTTTAGGCTATTAGAGCAAAGATGCTCGCATTTCCATATTTGTTTATCGCATTTTAATTAGTATGCTTCTACAATTGTCATTTTAATCTTAAAAGGTGCTCAGACACAGATTTGATGTTAATTTTTTTCTCAAATTTTCTGTTTAATTTCATAACTTATACATGTTTGTTGCTATTGCATTTCATACGAAAAAATAATAAAAATCTTATTATTTCTGGAAGTTGTTAGAACTACAAATTACTAGAAGCGTTTGATTGACACATCCCTACACTAACTACTCCTTAGAGAGATACCTCTTTATACAAAAGAGAAATCTCTTTTTGTAAGAGAGGTATCTCTTTTTTCTTACAGAGATATCTTTACAAGCTAGAGAGATATCTCTTTAAGCGAGAGAGATGTCTCTTAAAGTTACAGGGATATCTCTTTAACTAGGTTAAAAGAGATATCTTTTTTAGTTAGAGATATCTTTTTATATATATTCAAAAAGAGATATCTTTTTAAGCTAAAAAGATATATATTTTAATGATAGAGATGTTTCTTTCCAAGTGATCCTTAAAATAAAATAAATAATTCTCCCCTTTAAAACGAAAGAGAAACAGAAAGTAAAGTCTCTGCAATATTTTCGCTGTTATAAGAAAAAAGACAGAGCATGCAATACCAAGAATAATATATGCACTATGTAGACAAATATGCTATAAATCCTTTGTTTGAAACAACAAATAATGATGGCAACTTCTTTGATAAAAATGCTAAAAGTTTCATATTCAGGAAAACGAAAGTAAGTATATAGTCTCAATTGCAAAGGACCGAATTTTCTCAGCTTATGAAATTATCGGTGTCAACTATTACTAATTTGAAATCTAGACAACACTGAATTACTTCTCATGTTCAGGAAATGTATATATAGAGTATCAGGAATATGTCGAAATTTAAAAATACTTTAATGTACTTCCGTGAAAAAAAGCTTACTTCCAGTAAAGGGAGAAGTCATTTCACATGGAATTTAAATAAAAATAATGAAGAGAGATATCTCTTCGCAGTAAAGATTTATCTCTTTTTACTTGAGAGATATCTCTATAAGACACTTTTGAAAGATATCTCTTTCACTTTGAAAGATATTTCTTTAGATAAACTAAGAGAGATATCTGTTTTACAATAAGAGATATCTCTTAAACTTTGTAAGAAACTCCTGTAAGAAATCTCCAAAAGTAAGAGATATCTCTCTAGGTGAAAGAGATATCTCTAAAAGTTAGAGAGATATCTCTTTTCACGAAAGAAATATCTCTCAAGGTAAAGGGAAATCTTTTAAGTGGAGGAGATATCTCTCTAATAAGAGAGAGTTTTTGAAGTTTTAGAGATATCTCTTTCTCATAGAGATACTTCGTTAAAATGAGAGATATCTCTTTAATTTGGGAGATGTCTCTTTAATTTGAAAGATATCTCTTTTTTAAAGAGATATCTCTCTGAAATGAGAGATATCTCTGTAATTTTAATATAAATTTTATTGTCCGAATAAATAGCAAAAGGGCTTGCCATAGTTTTGATTAAATGTCCCTTTTTACATAAACGTATTCAATGGCGTTGTGCAGTAAAACTGAAAAAAAAATCTATATAATATATACAGATATACATGGAGAATAATAATTAAAATATTTCAAATTGTTTTGAATTCAAAAAGATTTTGATTATTTAGTATGCAAAGATAATCTGTTCCACACTATTTTGGTGCGGTGGTGAAATTCTTTGAATCATAAATATATTTAATAGGACCGTGTAACAGCTTTCGGAATTTCCTCAAGTGTTGATTAATTTTGAGTTGGTTTACATCCTGTTCGAGAATTTTTTACTCTTACAGAGACCTCACCATATACCGGTGAAGGGCTTCAAATATTGACCCTTACTCGGCATTCTGGCCTATTGAGCTTTGAAATCTTTATGGTGCCAACGCCTGCCGTGAAACGTGACTTCGATTTTAAGGTCTCATCCAAAGGACCCTCGACTTTCACTTCAAAGTGCTTAAACCTTGAGGAAGATGCATGGAGTTACTATGTATTTTTTTTATCGACATAGGACAGTCGTGATCATACCTGCAGAATTGTAGCTCTCAAAAAATGTATATTGACAGACAGGAGTATTGATTTATTTTCTTCGGAAAGCTACTTTCTGCATCTTTGGCGACCGGGGCTCGAAACCACGACCTTCCGATCAAGCTCTAGCGAAGTCTCATTAATTAGTGTAACATAATTTATAAGAGGCCTCTAAAACAACAGTCTCACTGATCTGCCATTCACATTATTTTTTGGGGGGGATTTCTGTATCAATAGAAATGATATTAAATATCGGTATAATGGCATGATAGACTAAGAGTTCGTGTATATTTACAAAGTTAGTTTCGAAGAATATTTTTGAAGAAAGGGGTAGGTTACAGCAACCATTTGTCAAGTGTCTGTTGGCTAAAAAGTAAAACGTGTTGAAAAAGGAGGTTATTTTGATGAATTTGTGATGGCTGAACTATTATTCACTCATATGTTTTTTGCCCCTTTTAGGGATTTTTTTTATTATTCATTAATATGTATGGTATTTCCCGTATATGGTTAAAAATTATGTATTTTAAAGCAGAATGCACACACATATATAAGTATATATAGTAAAATTACGTTGCTTTTCTTGCTTCTATGCAATGTTTTGGATTTGTAAAAATTTTCACAACTGAATCCAAATGATAATTTATTTTGGTATGGGGATGGGCTCCCTACAAGTTTATGACTATCAGAAACATATCAAGACATTTTCACATTTGAATGTGGAAAAACATTTATATAATCATATAACTATATAAACATTTATACTCCTCAAAATATTAATATTTATTCATTGGGATGCTGCAAGCCAAAAAATCCATACCAGATACATAGATTATGACCACATATATTAGGATTTGCAATCAAATATATGATGGCAATGGGGTAAAGTACATTTCCTCTGCTTACATTTGAAAGTATATAAAAAAAAATATCAGGAGACACAGATATAAGGTTGAATTATATAAAAAAAGTAGGGGGTCAAATTTCTAGGGGGGTCAATTTTCGACGTTTGTAGAATTAATGGTCTGGAATGGTTTTCTACGGTCGAAAAATGACCTTACTTGTCGTAAAGTATTGACTCACAAAAACATGCACAACTCCATACATGTACAGACTATGTTCAAATGAACAGATAGAGCGGTACAATAGAACCATCTTTTCAGTCGATCCGTTGCTTTTTAAGAAATGTGCGTTTCCAGCCACATTAATTGGGATCGACATTTGCAAATCATTATTGGTGCAATAAGGACCACTGTTAACAGACAAACCAGATTTACCACCAACACAATGAAGCTAGGACGAGAGATTCTACAACCTGTAGACAGCATGATGGGTGTGGGTGAAATCCAGCAGCCTCATGTACCACCTTTGTTGAGGAGCTAGAAGAAGTAATGTCTCAGGTCCAAACACTTGCCAGAGGAAATGTGTCAAAAACGGACCTATGTTTTGCGGCTTCACAACCACACATACATATTATGTTAGAGAACTAGTCTACATGAAAGATTCATCAACAAAAATAGGACAATCCAAAAAGCTACAAAAACTTTGGATTGGTCCATTTGTTTTGACTGAGAAACTGTCAACAGTCCTTTATCGAATAAAGAACCGGCGCACGGAAAAACAAGTCCATCATGATAAATTAAAGAAATGCTCTGACCGTGACATCTCAGTGTGGTTGACCAGATTGAGATACACAGTGACTACAATAACAAGTGGAAGAGGTGGAAGAGGAAGATGCATGTTACCCTGGAAATCTGTATGGCGATCAGAAGGGAAACATTCTAAATCAAGATTCAAGAGCCTTTTACAATTCAGGTGAAAGACTTACAACCTCTTGTAACTCAAGTCCTGCTTCAAGAGCCAACTCAAGGAAGCGTTGCCATGTTAGACTGCCAAACGCATTGGCAAATTAGGACTTGTCCTGAGCAAGAACATCATTGTCTTAAGGTCAAAATGCTTTTATCTGTAAATATATTACTATTAGTTCCTTTTTAAAGAATACTTTTAAAATTGACGTTTTAATTAATTTAGTTTGTATTTTGTGGCTTGCTAATGCTGGCCCAGACTATCCACTAAGTTTTAAACGAGAGATTTAGATAAAACAGGGTGGAATGATTCAAGGTACGAACTATCTACCACCTGCATGAATTAGCAGTGTTGATGTCCAATTATTTCAGTGAGCCTCGTGCCCGTGTGTGTTACGACTACTGACAGTATCCTGCAGTCCAGGACATATGCATCAGCACAACATTTAGTTTAAAAAAAGAAACTGAAGTATTTTAGCTTTTTTCGCTTTTTGCAATGAAGTCGTTTGAGTATTCATTTTACCAACTGCTTCTTTCTTTTAATTTTTGACTAACTTGGAGAAGCAAAACACAAAACAGACATCGGGTTAACTTTTTATTATCAAACGGTACATAAGTAGATACATTTTATTTATTATGTAAAAGTTCAATAGGCCGTAACAACCTTCATAAAAGCATTGAATTTTTTTATGTTGTATAACTTTGTATTATAATTTCAAAGCAAAGTGGATCCAATTACATATTGTTCATATATTGTGTGATATGAATACAGCTGGCTTGAATAAAATAATTTTCATAAATTCTATATTAAGATAATTTAATTTCATAATTTTGAATTAACGAAACACTAAGCTAACTTATTTCCTACAATTTTTAATGTTAAAATCCAAAGTATAAATCTATTTTTACATTGAAATCCACAATTTTAATAATCGTTTACCTCCGAAAAATGTTCTGCAGAATATTTTTTTATCGATCATAATGTTAAATTAAGAAAACTAAATCTGTCACTAAAATTAGTATGACAAATCCTGTTTAAAAAGAATAAAATGCAGTCTATAACTAAACCTTAGTCAAATATGAGGTAAGATGAAACAAAAGAAATAAAAGGAAAGGTTTATTACATAAACATGCAAGTCCAGGGTGGAATGAGAAAAGGTATTAATTAAAAAAAAACATGCAATTGACATAAAAAACACACAGGCACACACATATATATTTATATTAGATATTGTAGGGGGCATTAAACCGGAATAGATAATAGAGTTACATGTATATATGAGACAGTTTTTAAAGGTATATGACAAAATTATTTAAAAGTATCAGCAAATATAGATTTTAAAAAACTGCTCAATTGATACACATACTATGTTTTATGAAAAGTATTTACATTTGCATCCATTTCAGGTGTCATTTATTTCCCTTTTTTCGGATTTTGGCAAAACAAAAATGGCGAAGGAATTCCAAATTAATAAAAATGGTTACGTTTATTTTCATTTTTCATTTTTGATGTTTTTCATGCTATCTTGAGTGTTTAATTTATTCAACCATTCCAAACAATTTACGCATTCCCGAATTCAGGAACATTCCATTAGGATCAGCTTCACTTTTCTTCAGCTGTTCTTTAAATGATTCAATCGGGAGTTTCATTTCCTGTACATTTGAAAAAAATGTGATTAGCATTTAAAAATTTTAACAAAATTAAAATTTAAGGCCATAGGCCCAATACAACGACATTCTCTCAATCACACACCCTTTCACCCCCCCCCCCCCTCACAAACCGTCACACACACATATCCTCACACACACACATATAAATATATATAAACTGAAACGCAAAAGAAACGCAACAAGCAGTAATCTACAAATGTTTCAATTATCTATCTAATGATTTTCAAAAAAGAATACAGTAAGGATAAACTCACTTTTCAGAACATCAGACATTTGATAAAATGTTAAATGTTTATCTTTTAACTTTACTAAGAAACATATGACTGTTAAAACACCCCCCTTCCAGCCATTCAATTACAGCGTGCAAGACTGGCTTAAACAACAATTACAGCTTAACTTCTACGATACAATAGGTTAATCAGTATCGAGATCTGAGCGAAGGAAATATTCTTTGCCATTCTTAAATGCCTGTTTTTCAGATGATTAGGTCGAATTTTCTCTGACTTAGAGCATTGTAGTAACCCTTGGACTTCCGTCCAAGGACTATCATTTATGCATATGATACGTAAGACCCCATTGAGGCGTAATGTAGTGTATTTTTGCATCTCAACTCTCCATCACCTTTACTTTGAGATTTTCCAGCTAGAGCATTGGAAATGCGTACTTAAGCCATTTTTGAGAAGCCTTAGTATCGTTTCGGGAAACGATAGGAGATTTTATTTTTTGAAATATTGCTGCATAACATGATGAACAGTACAAACCCTTAAAACTCCATAATATTGCCAAATGTTCAAATAAACATGCAATTTTTTATTTCTGTTAAGCAGACTCAAATTTGACTTCCGGTTATGGTATGAAAATCGTTCAACCGTTAAATTACCGGTGTTTACCGAAGTGAAGATTTCCATAATTTTAAGATTCAATTTTTTTTACTTTACATAATTATTTCCTCCTAAAGTAGGATGTTGCGTTTCTTTTGCGTGTCAGTATATATATATATATATATATATATATATATATATATATATATATATATATATATATATATATATATATAAAGCACTAAAAAAAACCAACAACACTGTATATCCTAAATGTCGGATCTACCAAGTAGATACAAGGTCACGGATGGAAATTTATATAAAGCACTAAAAATGACCAACGACACGAACAATAAAAATTGTCAAATTTTCGGGACGCCCTGTCCCTTCCTCAGGACAAAGAAAAAAGTTAAAAAGTCATAAGAACAAAGGAAAGATAGAAACAAAAACAACTAGCACTACTACTAAACTACTAAACACTAGATATTTACATACTTAATTACATGTTGAATTCGAAATTTTTAAGAACAATAATATAGAAAGAAAGAAATCCGGACCGCTATGAAATGCGTCCGGTCTATCGGGTATACTCGGGTGAAGTGCAATCTTTCTTTGATTATTCTTTATTAAGTAAAGTTACGCCATTTTGAGAGAATAAAACAATGTACGATTTACTGATTGTCGTAATTAATTAGCATAATTAATTCGTTCAATTATGTAAATCGCACTTCACCCGAGTATACCCGATAGACCGGACGCATTTCATAGCGGTCCGGATTTCTTTCTTTCTATATTATTGTTCTTAAAAATTTCGAATTCAACATGTAATTAAGTATGTAAATATCTAGTGTTTAGTAGTAGTGCTAGTTGTTTTTGTTTCTATCTTTCCTTTGTTCTTATGACTTTTTAACTTTTTTCTTTGTCCTGAGGAAGGGACAGGGCGTCCCGAAAATTTGACAATTTTTATTGTTCGTGTCGTTGGTCATTTTTAGTGCTTTATATATATATATATATATATATATATATATATATATATATATATATATATATATATATATATATATATATTAAAATATAAAACAATATCAAGTATTATTTAGAGTACGAGTTTCCTACTGTATCGGAGATACAAGGCGGGGCTTGAGGCGACAGCGATAGCTCGAGCCGGGCCCCGCCCCGTATCTCCGATACACTAAGAAACGAGTATTCTAAATGACTTGTGACATGACCTTTCTTATGACCTCACTAATTTACATGCGTAGTTGGGTACATAACACTCAATCAATCAAATGATTTTGCAGAAAACTGATTTAGTATCCCATTTTAAGCATTCGCAACTGAAATGCCGAGTGAGGTGGACGTGCAGGTATTTATTATTTTAAAATAATTATTTAGGGGATGCATAATATAATTTGTTTTCCAAAAGAATTAAATTTAGATTTCATTACGTAGTGCTTTTTTTTCTCTATTCAGCTCTTGCTGACATTTTTTCTTATTTAAGCCTCGACTTAATTAATGCAAAATATTTTGATATATAAGAATCGTGCATGAATATTTTTGAAACAAAAATGCTTCGGGGAGAACGTAATCTGAGAGAAATGTCCGACCTTCGTATACAAATTTGAAATAAACAGATGAAAGGAAGGGGGCCCACCCATATTTAACTTTATGTTTTTAATAAAATGTAGTGTAACGAAAGGGGATCCGAGCAATCACTGAGCCCCCCCCCCTCCTTGATTTTTTTTTCTTTTTCGCTTTCCTAAATGATTTTTTTGGTATACTTATATACATACTCTTTTAACTTATCAACAAGTAACGATAGCACGCACATAGTGTCTTGGCTGGATATAAATCTAACCCCATGAAATACGATTTTCCACTGATTTTTTTTTAGGGGGGGGGGGGTGTTCAAAGTAGTCATTTGTGAACTGCCCCACTCCCTCTTTTCTTAAATTTTTGAATCCGACCCTAGTAAGTTTACGTTGTAAAATTTTATTCTTAATTCACCTCAAGTTTTGAGTAATACTAACATTACTACATGTATCATGCGAATTGAACGATTTTGTGTCTGAATATACAGATACAGCTTTCCGTCATGGCTAAAAATAAACCGTTCTGTATCGTTGATATTTTGCAGATACAGTACAGTTTCGGCTCATTTGCATAAGAAACGCCCACAAAAAGTGTTCTGTATCGCAGTTACAGTATGCTTGACTTCAAAGGAAAACTCGCCGGGTCATGTCACAACAGTCATCAATTCAGAAGAGATATTTATCAGTTTAATGATAGAAATGTCAATCTACTTTGTAAATGTTGGTATATTGATTTTTTACGTTTTGTCTCTTAGTACTGTAGATTCCTATTTATACGCGAGAAATTAATTACTAGTATTACGTAATTTCGCGAAAAGCATCACTCGCGAAAAAATATTACTCGCTTTTATTTTTATGGTGCTGAAATCTATGTAAAATCTGTTAATCAACAAATTATAATTCTCGCGATTTGATTTTAAAGAGCCAGTTCGCGATAAAAAGTACTCGTGAAAAATAAGGAATCTACAGTTTCTAATATCAAATATACTTATTAGAATAATATTGTAACATTTTAACCTTAGGACCAATTTTCTTTTCGATAATTTGTAACAATTGTGACACCTACTTTTCTGACATGTTCCCAAATGTTTGGAATATGGTCATACTGCTTTGCCAAATGTGGAACACCTCCTAACTCCATCCATTTTTTCCCGACATCTTGGCTGAACTCTTCCCAGTTTGGTGTTCCCTTTAAACTCAGTACCTCAATGCAAACCACTTGACCAGAACCACCATACTCTGGGTTTCCAAGAACTCCAGTTCCAAGATATGCATCACTAAAGAATAATGATTTTGAAAATTTTCCCTTTGCTAGAGATGTATTATGTATTTTTAAATTGTTTTTGTATCACCAATTTGTATTTGTATTTTTACTTTTACAGTTAATATATGTTTCAAACTTTTTTCCTTTTTCCTCACCGAGTTTATGTTTTTTACCTGTGTGCCATAAATCGCATCTCAAGAGAGACATTCAGTGGATACTGGTCCTTGTTTTTGTAGCTTTGTACAGAATTGACGACAACATTGATGATTTCCAATACCTTATCAAAATTTCCTTTGTAGTCAAATACAAACTCCAAGTCATAAACTTCTGCTTTTTCTATGTACTTTCTTTAAAAAAAAGAGAGAATAATTAACTCCACAACATTCATAAGGAAAAAAAAAATTATGTAAATGAACATAACTCACCGAAAATGAACTGCATGTGGAATTTCTTGGTATATCGGGCCAGTCCTGTATGCAGCATTTTTTATGACACAGAAAGCTGACCTCTGGAATAGCGGAGTGAATGATGGATTATTTGTTAGAAAAGGGCTTACTATCTTGAGTGCCTCTTCAGTCTCAAGATCAAGGGCAGCTTTCAAAACATAATAAAAAAAACCTTCCAGGTCATGTCCCTCACGTGTTGTCTTGTTGAATGTTCTCACCCAAATATCATCATTTTCGGGATGGTATTTTTTGAAAGGTATATAAGAATTGAAAGGAAACCAGAACATTTGTACTGCCCAGTTCTCCTTTACTATCTTTTCTAATTCGTTTGCTCTGAAGACATTCTTCATGATTCCATAAGAATTTTCTGTCGAGACAATTATTTCCTCATCCATCTGAAGTTTATGAAAATCAAATGTTAGATTTCGCATTTTCTAAACATAAATAAATTATGAAAGTGTCTTCATTTTGACATTTGTATTATTTGTATTACCGGGTATTTTAAAGTAACAAACCTCCATTAACTCTTAATTGATATAAACTAACCAATTTATATTCAATATCGCTAAAAATAAATTGCGTTTTATTTGTAATGGCTTCTTTAGTGAGCATATTAAAAACGCTAAAATTACTTATCACTAAAAATAAGATATATATCAATTTTAAGGACAAATCGCTAAATTTGCGTCTCGCTAAAATTTCCACTTATACGGTATTTTAGATTCAAATCGAATATTATATAAATATTGAATGTAGTTGAGTGAAAATTTTCACCCCCCCCCCAAAAAAAAACCATTGTCAGCCGAGATTGACAAAGGTTTTCAAGGGGTGAAAATATGCAATATTTATTATGTTATACTGAATGTTTTATAGAAATACATATACTAGTGAACCGTGCGTGCATAAATTCTGCACAGTTGCTATATTTTGGAATATCACCCGTCTTCAAGCAATGTTGACTGTTGCTACGCTGGAGGGCGTGGCTTCATTATTTAGCGAGAAATAGTGTTTTTTTAAAAATTGTTTCTCGACCAATCAGATTCAACTAATTTACATGAATGTATAATAATTATAAGTAGTTGGTTCATAAAGTGTAATTACTCAATTGTTATGTTTAGGTACGAGTAAACAAGTTTTATTTCAATATATTATCAGTATTATTGTGATAAATATGTACGGTGTCATATCATATAATATATATGTATCATTGAGTGTATTTATATTTTATGATATGATATTTATAAGACAGATCTCTTTTCAGCAGTATTAAATACGTTTTACGGAGGAAAATGCTAAAACAATCCGTCTTTTCCTTAAACTTCAATATGCCAATAAAGGAATTGACGCGGTTAATATAAGTAATATTCTTAATCACAACAGGGTTTAGTCTTGTATTCCACCATATTTCAATGTAAAGACTACAGCTTGTATTTCCTACAAATATACATCGACCATTGCTTCCAAACTTTTTAATAACTAAAAAGCTTTACATGGCCTGGATACTGAGTATCTGAAACATAATCCTCCATCGTGTTAATGTTCTTCTTCGCCCTATAACTTTAGTCCTGCTAGACACGTTATTATAGGTGACATAAATATAGTTAATAACAAGAAAACATTGATGTAACCATCAATTATCGCCCGGGAAATATATAAAGTAAACAATGAAAATGAGTCTTGATCATCAAACCGCTTCAATATTATAAGGAAGTAATTGAAAATAATTCTACTTCAAAAAAAAAATGTGGGGCCACTTAAATCAGTTAGCCTCAAAATCAGACAAAAACTCGTCTCCTTCCAGTATAACATATAACGGTTTAGATCTTGATAATCTACAAGATATTGCAAATGCATTTAATGAGCATTTTGCCCAAATTCCAAAAAAATTAATAGATAATCTTTCGTTTACTGCTTTTAAATCAGAAAAATTGAAAAGATACACGGAGACAAAACTTGGAGATCAAGACTTTTTTGAAATCCCTTTGATTAATGAAGAAAAGGTATTCGAAATGTTAAAAAGACTTGATGTAAACAAATTTGCTGGTATAGACTTTCTTGGACCTAGATTGCTTAAACTATAATATCCAAACCTCTAACACACTTAATAAATTCTAGCATAATCAATGGATCTTTTCCTTCACAGTTAAAGGTCGCAAAAGTAACTCCCTTGTTTAAAAAGGACGATAAATCAGACCCAGGAAAGTATCGTCCAATCTCGATTTTACCAACGATATCTAAAGTTTTAGAGAAGCATGTAGCAGAAAATATACGCATCTTTACTTCTCACTTTGACTTGCTAATGAAAGCACAATCTGGATTTCAAGAACTTCACTCATGCCAGACAGCTCTCACAAAACTAACTGATGATTGGTTGCATGCAATAGATAAAGGAAATTTTGTAGGTATTACATATCTGGATTTTAGCAAAGCATTTGATCTTGTTAATCATGATATACTAACTAAAAAACTTGAATGCTATCACTTTGATCCAATATCAATTAAATGGTTTAAATCATACTTATATAATCGAACTCAAAGTGTTAAAATTGGTGCGTACACATCTGAATCACTGCCAGTCACAGCAGGTGTGCCTCAGGGCTCTATTTTACTTCCTTTGTTGTTTCTATTGTATATTAATGATTTACCATTGTCTGTTGAACATTGTAATACTGATATATTTGCTGATGACACTACAATGCATCTTCATGATAATAGTATTTCGCGTATGGAAACCACTCTTAATCATGAACTCTGTCAAATACAAAAATGGTGTCAACAAAATCAGATGATTATAAACACTGATAAAACAAAGTGTATGTTAATGGGAACACACCAAAAGAAATCTAAATTAGAAAACGTTAATTTTCATTTACAACTTTCCGATCATCCCCTTGAAAATGTAGAAATGCAAAAATTATTAGGTGTTCACATTGATCATAATCTTCAATATACTTGTCATGTAGATGCAGTTTGCAAAACTCTTACATATAAATTATTTACTTTACGAAAAATCAAAAAGTTTCTTCCAATGCGTACTAGAAAACTATTTTATAATGCTTTTATCCTGCCATCGATTTTATATTGTCTATCCATTTGGGGCAATTGTCCTCAAACACACATGGACAGAATCTACAGATTACAAAAAAGCAGCTAGGATTATTTTAAATGAAAAATATGATACACCTTCAATGCCTTTATTTAACACTTTAGGTTGGCTAACAGTTTATGAACTTTTATATTTACAGAAAAGCATTTTAATGTACAAAATATTTCATGGAATGTCTCCTGATTATATGCATAATCTTTTTGAATTTCAAAGTTCTGGATCATACACTTTACGCTCAGAAACAAATTCCGAACTTCGACAACCAAAATATAAAACAAACTTATTTAAAAATTCTTTACAATATTCAGGGGTTATTATCTGGAATGAGTTACCAATTAATATCAGAAATTCTCAATCTCCTGCAATATTTAAAAGAAGTGTTGAAAATTTTCTGCTTATAAAACGCAATTTTTTTCTTTCTCTCTATACTGAAATGCTGATGTTTTTATTTGTTTGTAACATACTGATTGATTTTTTATTGTCTCATAATTGTAATTCTATTTATTGTATATATGCATTGTATATATGTTTTAAAGAAGGCCCCAAGGAAGACTATTGCTCGCACTAATCGGGTTACCTTTTCTAAATAAAGTATTATTATTATTTATTATTATTATTATGTGTGAAAAGGCATGCGTCTAATTGATGGAGACGATAGTCGCGAATATTTTGAAAACTTGTAGTCGGTTAAAAATCAATTAAAACGATACCATTTTAAACTTGATCAATTCCTCAAGTAAATGTTGGCTGCATAACATATAAATTGAAGTTAGACACACGCATCACCTTTATTTAAAAATGTATTAATTTTCAATTTTTGAATATAAAACACGAACTGTACAGAGTACGTTTTTATCCGAGAAGTAAAATTCGATGTTCTAAAAAAAAAAAGGGACCTGTCGTTTTTTCGATAGTAAATGATAAGCAACTTTATATATTGAATATGAAAAACGTATATATTTTTAAAGATTCACTTTATGGAAGTAAATATATTATGTACACGTATCTCGTAATTTATAAACGGAAAGAACATTCTGATTAACAATCTTTTCAATGTTTAGAAAACTTTTGATTCCAAAAAACTACTCCCACCCCAATCCCCATACACCCACACTTAAACTTTTGTGTATAGAGCAGCCCGGTCCTCCGGGCTGCAATGAGGAACTTAGATCACTTAATTTAAAAAGGTCCTAAATATAGGGAATCCCCGATCCTTCAACTGGCGTCGGAATTTCATGAATATTATAGATTCTGTCGAAGATTACGCCAGATGATGGGACAAATATGAAAAAGAAGACGTTGACACCTTGTCTGAATGGATTAAATGTAAAAATGTAAATGGTAAAGTCGCGTATTTAAAAATTGAGGGGCAGGGAAAGGGTAGGGGATTATTACTTTCTCTATCAGAGGAGGCAACTCCTGCAGACATTATTGAAAAATTAGAAGGAGTTTTGGCAATGTCTATGACAGTGAAACAATCTTGCAACAACAAGAAGCCAGTCAATTTGTAGCTGAATATGAAATTAAGTTAGAGTCAATATTACAATCAGCTGTAGAAAAGAGTCATATTAGCAAAGATGCTAGAAATGATATGATAAGAACAAAATTTTGGTCAAAGTTGAAAGATTCAGAATTGAAAAATGCTAGCAGGTAAAAATATGAGACTGAAATATTTTGACATTTTTGCGAAAAGAGATTAGGGCAATTGAGTTAGAAAATTCAAATTCTAAAGCAAACAACATCACAGAAATCCCAACTTCAAAAAGAAATGTAGCCCACAGCCCTTCAACTTCTACAACAGACCCCACTGACAACGTTTTAGAAAATATTCTCAAGAAAATGGAGAAGATGGACCAAAAGATGAGCACCTTTGAAAATAGATCATCCGAGATAAACAGATCAGGGGGGAATTGATTCTACAAGAGGAGGACACAGTCCTAGTAGATTCCAATACAATAGAGGTGCTACCAACTAAAGCAGAGGCACCGGTAAATTTTAACAACAACAAAATCAATCACAACAGCCATTTGAATATGACAGGACATCACCAAGAGATTCATCAAATTATAACAGAGAATTTTCTTCCAGAGGCAGATCATTCAGAGGTTTCAGCAAAGGTTATTCAAACAGAGGAATTCCATCTCCTGTAAATTACAACAGAGAAAATCGAGAGAGAAAAACTAGAAAATGTCTGTATTGTGGAGTAAATAACAGACATAGATGCTGAAACACAACAAAGCTCCAATTCTGAAAATTTTGAAGAAATAAAATGTGAAATATGCAATCAATCTGGTAATTCTGATTTACATTGCAGAGTTAGAAAAGATCATTTAAGATCCAAAAGGTCTCATAATATATAACAAATCATAGAAAACAAATAGAACTTGTACTATAGTATAAACCAATGAAGTCTATGATATTGATAGTGCCATTACAACAGCACTTGTTGATACAGGTTCTTCTTTCTCAACAATTTGTCAAAGTTTTTTATGAAGAACATCTGCATCATTTACCTTTGAAACTTGTGACATATTTTCTGCACACTGAATGTGCAGACGGCCAAACTTTACCATATTTAGGTCATATACATGTACAATGTCCTTTGAAAATCAATGGCAAAGATGATGAACAATTGTCAATAGATTTTTTGTTTCTAATTGTACCTACAACATCTTACAATAACAGTGTTCCTGTTTTAAAAGGTACAAATATAATCTCTTGTTAATGAACATAGTTGAAGAGTCCCATGGTCATAGATACTTACACGAAGCCAAGTTATTTACTGCTTGGTATCTTGCATTTAGATGCGTTTCTCTACGAGAAAAAGAATTGCATAAACACAACAATATACAAGCGTTCACTCGGCTAGCTTAGACATCAAAAGTTACCATCCCCCCAAATAAAGATATTGTTGTACAAAGTAACCCTCAAAAGAAATTACCTTACTAGCCAGTATGTGCATTATTACAACCTTCACCTGAGTCAAAAATACCAAATGATATAGACATTTCTCCTGTGCTAATACCATACAAATTCAAACCTAATAGTGTAGTACCAGTGCATATTAGCAATGTCACAACAGGAACAGCAACTCTTGCCC
Organism: Saccostrea cuccullata; assembly: GCF_032062105.1. Taxonomy (NCBI): domain Eukaryota; kingdom Metazoa; phylum Mollusca; class Bivalvia; order Ostreida; family Ostreidae; genus Saccostrea; species Saccostrea cuccullata. Next base: position 202,543 of record NW_026923740.1, on the reverse strand, counting down.
AAATGCTTTATTTGTGAAGCTCAGCCAGTAAATGTAGAAGATATTGCTTGTCATGTCAAAAAGAACAAGGAGTCCTCAGATATTATTATTATCGATCTTTTTAATACTCCAAAAGATCCTCTATCAGAGGAACATTTCCAAAAATTATCTCGATTGATTCAGAATTTTAATGACATTTTTTCAAAAGGTGACACAGATGTTGGGTTTACAAAATCTATTTAACATCAAATTGAATTGTCAAATGAGTCCCTTTTAAACAAAGATTTAGGAGAATACCTCCATCAATGTCTGATGAGGTTAGGAACCACCTTCAACAATTGTTAAGCGCAGGCTTTATTCGCCAATCAAAATCTCCTTTTGCTTCAAATGTTGTTCTCGTAAAAAAGAAAACAGGAGAATAACGTCTTTGTATTGATTTTAGAGAACTAAATCAAAGAATAATCAAAGAAAGTTACTCCTTACCAAGAATTGAAAAATTTTTAGATTCTCTATCTTGAAATAAATATTTTTCAATACAAGAAATAAAATCTGGGTCTCATGAAATTGAAATTAAAGAAAAACATAAAGAGCGCACTGCATTTACAGTTGGCCCTCTCGTTTTTTTACGAGTACAGTAGAATGGCCTTTGGGCTAACAAATGCCCCTGCAACTAATCAAAGGCTAATGGAACAATGTCTAGGGAATTTCTATTACAGAAAATTTATTAATTTTATTTTTAAATTGCTAGACCTCACTATATCTCTTGCCTACTTCCACAAAGAAAAATCGTGGTAAAAAGAAAATTATGTCCAATAAACAGTTACCAGAATTTAAATGGGAAGAATAAGAACATGCTTTTAATTTTCTACAAAATCAGTTATCTTCTTAACCCATATTGACCTACCTTAATTACTCAAAACCATTTGAGTTACATACTGACGCATCCTTGCATGGGTTGGGTGCAGTTCTGCAGCAAAAAGATGATGGACAAAAACATGTTATAGCCTATGCAAGCAGAAGTATTAGCAAAGCTGAGAGAAATTATCCAGTGCACAAATTAGAAGTTCTTGCGCTAAAATGGTCCGTCACAGAAAAATTTAAAGATTATGTATATGGACACAGTTTCACTGTTTCTAAAGATAATATTCCTTTAACTTATGTCCTTGAAACTGCACAATTAGATGCAACTGGCCATAGATGGCTTGCAGCCTTGTCTGCACCCTAACAAAAAAATATCATAGTTAACTATAGTTAAGTCTAGTTTACTATAGTTAACTATAGTAAACCAAAGTTCCAAAGTTTTTACTATAGTAAATCAAAGTTCCAAAGTTTTCACCATAGTTAATCAAAGTTCCAAATTTTTTACTATAATAAATCAAAGTTCCAAAGTTTTCACCATAGTAAATCAAAGTTCCAAAGTTTTTACTATAGTTAATTAAAGTTCCAAAGTTCTCGCCATAGTAAATAAAAGTTCCAAAGTTATCACCATAGTAAATAAAAGTTCCAAAGTTATCACCATAGTAAATCAAAGTTCCAAAGTTGTTACTATAGTTAATCAAAGTTCCAAAGTTTTCGCCATAGTTAATCAAAGTTCCAAAGTTATTACTATGGTAAATCAAAGTTTCATAGTTTTTATTATAGTTAATCAAAGAATTAATTTTTTTGTATTTCGTTTTTTTATTATCATTTGTATGTTTAAAGCGGATGATATTGGATGTTGTTTTGTTGTTCATCTTAGTTTAAACATGCAAAGTAATTAATTTAAATTCCATATTTACATTTAACAGTAGAAAAAAATATCTGAAGTTTAGGAATCAAATATTTTTATTCTAAATGACGGAATTTTTCTCTTATAATATTTTCCCCTCAAATAATAATAAATATTGTTTATTTATCTTTGCAATAGACAATTTGTACATTAAAATTCATTTCTTGTGCTTCGTTCTTTTAGGGGACAGGTCGTATTTTTATAACGTTCTCTGAAACTTAAATGAATCTTATTCTTGAAATTTCTTAAAACGTACTGAATGGGAAGCAGAAACATAATTCCGAAGGTTTTATAGTATTAATCAAAGTTCCAAGTTTTTGTTATGGTAAATCAAAGTTCCAAAGTTTATATCATAGTAATTCAAAGTTCCAAAGTTTTTACTATAGTAAATCAAAGTTCCAAAGTTTTTACTATAGTAAATCAAAGTTCCAAAGTTATTACTATAGTAAATCAAAGTTCCAAAGCTTTTACTAAAGTAAATTAAAGTTCCAAAGTTATCACCATAGTAAATTAAAAGTTCTTACTTAGGTACTATAGTTAACTATAGTAAACTATAGTTAACTATAGTTTACTATAGTATTTTTTGTTAGGGTGCCTATGATTTTGACTTGAAGTATAGACCAGGCAATACAAATGCAAATGCAGACGCACTGTCTCGTCTACCTAGTATATTACTCTTACATCAGATTCTGTTAGTGCCATATGCAATATGACAAATATTGTTCCTTTGATTGAAACTCTTCCAGTGTCAGAAGAAGATAATATCAATATGAACAAAAATCCTCCACATGATGGAAGCTTGAAAAGTGTCGATATTGTTCAAGAACAAATTAATGACCCGCTATATCATATTGGTTTGATCAAGTATTTAATAAATAAAAACCACATTAAGATGAAATACCACCTATTCGTTATTGTAATGCATTATTTCAATGCTTTGATAAGCTTAAAATTATTGATGATAAGTTTTACAGAGATGTAAGAACAGAAACAGGTAGTTTTGTTTCATCTTCATGATAAGATGGATCATCAAGGTAGAGATAGAATCCTTTCACTTGCAAAAGATCGATTTTATTGGTACGGTATGACCCGTGACATAGAAAATCATATCCAATGTTGTGGTAGATGTAAAAGGAGAAAAAATCCAACTAATATGAAAGCTTCTTTGGTAAACAACACGACTACTCAACCATTAGAACTTGCTTGTCTTGATTTTTGACCCTTGAACGGTCCAAAGGTGGTTTTTTGTATGTCTTAGTTATTACTGATCATTTTGCAAGGTAGGCTATGGAAATTCCTAAAAAGAATATGACAGCCAAAACAACAGCTGGAGCTTTTTATCAAAACTTTGTATTAAATTATTGTATACCACACAAAATCCATTAAGATCAAGGTGCAAACTGTGAAAGCAAAATCAAAGAATTATGTTCCATACTTGGTATCAAGAAATCAGAACCATACCATATCACCAAATGGGTGACGGTCAGTGTGAACGGTTTAATTGTACTTTAATATCTATATAGGCAAAATACATAAGATCCCAATGAAAAACAAGATTGGAAGTCTTTTATTAAACCAATTGTGCATGCTTACAAATGTCCAAGTATGTTGAATCTTTGAAAAATAGGTTGGAATATTCTTATGAACTTGCTTCAAAGAACATACAGATGTCTCATGAGAAACACAAAAGAAGCATTCTGATGTAAAAATCAAAGTAGTGTACTTGAACCAGGTGATCTTGTTTTGGTTAAGATTGTTGCTTTTGATGGTCGCCATAAGTTTCCGATTGGGGAGCAGGCGCAGCCTATTTTAACCCTCTCCCTACATTTAGGTCAAGGTACAAAACAAATAGTAATAATAAGAGAATGTACAAAAGAAGAGGAAAAAAACACAAACAAAAATGAACAAAGTAACATAGAGAAAAAAAAAACACTACATCGTCGGAAACCCACGGCTGATTACGCTTCGTTCCTCTCTCCATCACTAAAGAAATGATTTTTCTAATTTGTTTCCCGATCCCGTTGTTGGTTTAATCCATAAATGGACTAGTCCAATACAAATGAACAACTCAATTCAACAAGTCATGTTCTCCAGATGCATGATCTATTATGTCTTTGTTCAGATGCACACAATTTGTAAGAAAGCAGTGCAAAATATTATTTTATTTTCTACGAAGATCTAAACCTTGACTTTATTTTATTTCATTCTCAAACTATGATAGTTGACCCCCCCCCCATTTTAAGAAATACACTCCAACAAAATGTGTACATTCAATGACATCCATCTTTTCAAATGTTTACAATGCAGAATTTGACAACAGATTTAATAATACGTGTTACAATGTAGCTTGAAATCAATTTAGATCCAAGGGCAGACCACCCCTACAACACCCCCCCTCCCCCCCGAATACTGTTTAACGCTTTAGTATGCATTGTAGAGATGATTCTTCTACAAGTTAAATAAAATCAAGGATCATTTACACAAGGTTCTCAAAATATATAATATTAAGGACATATTTTAAGCCCACAAAAGTATTGCTCAAAAAGTTTATCACTCATCTTTCAGATATTGATTGATTTAGTCAGGCAAGCTTTTTAAAAAGCTGTTACTTGTACGGTATAAAAACCTAAACAAGTCCCTTGTCCTAGGAAAATAAAACCAGTTTCTAAAAAAAGAAAAATTACAAATTCAGACTCTTCTTAGAGCAAAAATAGTTCTAATAAAGTTGATACTTATAGTATTGAATCAACTAGTGATTCAAAAATACTCGAGACAATGAACTAGTAGAAGTTGATAAAACAATCACCGAATCTGAAGCTACTGAGTTGACAGAGAATATTTCAGTGGATCCAAATGATAATTTACAGATGTAAATTCAAACATTCATTATGAAAATAAATTAGATATGTCTAAATATTTACACCATACAAATATGTTTGATGAAATAATACCTGAAAGGTCACATGATTCAGTTGAATCTAACGGCACACTTTCAGAAAGGGACAAATGTCAGAAAATGAACAATGTTTTTTTGTTCCGAGAAGGTCTGCTAGAGTCAAATCAAAACCTCAGTTGATAAAGAGCAATGAATATGTCTTTTCACAAAATAAAAATGCCTTCAAATTGAGCAATTTTTTAAAAGTAACGTCAAGCGGAGTAATACGTTTTTGACGTAACTCATTGTGACGTAGGCAAGTTATGTTATACAAAATGTTACATGTTCCTCTGAATGATTCAGCCAATGAAATTGCTTGATACAAGTGAAATTAAATTATTTGAAAGTATTGCAAAGTTGATTTTTTAAATAAAATACAAACAAAAAAATACCATTTATTTTTTTGTACCAAAAAATGTTGTTCACCGGTGTCATAATTAGACAAATTTTCCCCTATAAAATTGCTCGAAAAACCAAAGAAAAAATGTATTTCTACAATTATTTCAGTATATTATTGTACAGTTTCTTTAGGTATTATGGCTCCTTTTCATAGCATGAAAAGTAGGGGTTAGTGTACATATAAGAAAGTTTTGATATTTTCTATATCCCCACCCCTTTTTTCTTTTTCAGCATTTAATGAAAATAAATGGAAATAAATCAAGGCATTTAGGCGTCAAAGTATGTGTTTTTATTATTATACATTATTCTATGATTCCAATCTTAATTATACATACTTATATCCTGTCTTTAGATTGGACCAAAACATATTCAAAAAAAAGTTTACACATCGATAAATCTCTCAATCAGAACTAGTTTCTTGATCTAGCTTTTATCGTAAAAAAGTGAGAAAAATTATAACATCTTGTTTGTATTTTCTAAACGATTGCAGCAATATATAACTATTAACACCTTCGCTAGCCAGGGGTTTCTGATACGCTACTCTCCTTATAAACCCTTGGCCTACGGTGTTCATAAAAATCGGGATATTTTTTCCAGAGTTCTGATTGGATTTCAGTACACACCTGTCGACCAATCATCAATTGTTTTTTGTAAATGACGATATTTGCATTCGGGATACTTCTTGACTCTTTAATCTCAGAATTGAAAAACGCATGTAAACAACGATCCGTAAACTAACATGTAATTCTATAAATATCTATCGTGTCATCCAATATCTTCTAAATATGTGATTAAGAATTTATATTGAAGCTTCCGATTTGTACTATAAATAATAAATAAACATTACAAAATTATTTCTTCTAAAATATTCTTGAACAAAACTTTCAGGTATGTCACTCGTCAGCTTTTTAGAAAAATTCACGCAGATCTTCTTGCTTCAAAACTATTTATTTAAATTCAATTTTTATAACATATTTAAATTTAAAAATGTTAATGTTTTAACATTCAACGAAAAAACTGCTCAAAATGCTACAAAGAAGCAAGATTTATGAGGGACTATTTCTTATGGTGGAAGGATTTTTAGCAGATAATTCTGCAAATCTGCATATTTATTAAATTTAATATCTAAGAACTTTAGCCAACATACAGTTACTCGGAGAATATTTTCCGTTATGGTATTGCTATGAATAATTAGTATAGGTCTTAATTTATATTTTTAGAACAAGTTTTACACCTTCCTTCAACAAACTTTGCCAAAAAATAAAGATTTGTCAGATAAGTCTAGATAAAATATATACCATTTTTTGCCTGAAAATCACCTATTTTGAAATATATGTCAATTATTTCAAAATTAACATCACTGACACCCACTTTTTCTTTCATTATTTTAAAGTACTAGATACTTGTGACTGATCAGCACTTAAGTCGTAAAAAGCTTGATTCAAGAAAATGTTTCATTGCCTATTTATTTTTTTTTAATATCTCAAAAATGTTACTTTTTAGTGCAACAAGGTCAGACAATAATTTGCAAGATTTGTTGAGTGATAAATATTATTCACACTATTTTACGTAAAATAAAATAATATTTATTGCCATAGTTGCATCTGATAAAATATGATACAGATTAGAGTAATTTACCAAAGAGTGAAAGTTCAAGTGCAAAAAGGTCAACTTAATTGTACCGTAGATCAGTAAGATGCACACTGACCCCCTATTTTCTCTGTGATTTTTGTGTCACGTTATATGATTACTTATCCAAAATATACTTCTCAAAAAATCCTTGATTTAACAAATTTCACGAGTGACATTCTTTATTTTTTTCTTTTTAACCTGCGTCTTTATTTCTGTCGATGACCTAATCTGTGCGTACCTGATAGATTCAAGATCACATGACGAAAACATTCCCGTCTTTCGACTTCACTGTAGGCCAAGGGTTTATGAGTAGCGTATCAGAAACCCTTTGCTAGCGAAGATGAACTATTAATAAAAATAAAAATACAAATTGATAATTTGTTGAATTTTGGAAAACAGAACACTGGTTTTTTTAAGTCCTTGTCGCCAAGGTCGTTACCAAGTTTTGATGCCCACTATATCATTATTGTTTACCAAAATACACTTGCTCATGTGTTTATAAAACAGGCATTGGTTGCTATAAAGAACTTTATATGATAAGAGCCAATTTTGGCCCCCTAAAAATCAACATTTTAGAATGATATTCAGTTATGTTTAATTAATATTTATTTTGTAGAATAGGTTATATTAGAAATATTTCCATTATATTTTTCAAATTAATATGCACTCACTGGCTATAAATGACATGAGAAGCAATGCTATTTTTGCTATCTAAAAAAGCTAAAAATATGCTTTTTCTTGATGTTTTTTTTCTTTTGGGAAACATAGAGCACAGTGTAGAACATACATATTTTTTCTGTCACTAATAAGTATTGGATAGATACATCTTTGGTAAAAATATAAAGCGTGTTCTAGGCTGCGCTCTATATTTCCTGGAAGAAAAACTGCTTGAAAATAAGCAGTTTTATACAAAATATGCTAAAATGGCGGGAAAACGTGAACTTTATGATGTCATATTCCTAAAATAACAGCATTTTGATCAAATTGAAAGTGACCAATAAAGGTCGCATGTATAGCTGTACAAATTAAAGCTATATATAAAGCAAAATTAAGATATTCATTAAGACACTAATCATATATTGCTCTTTCACAAATTTCAGTAAATATTTCATTAACATTCTTAACAAGTTTAACAGCAGTTAAATGAATCTTTTAAGTTCACTCTAGTTTACTGATTCTTTATCATTCATTTTTACTGCATTGGTTAGTATAGCCCTTGTTTTCCAGCTTCTCACATTGAAAATATTAGAAAGTAGTCACATAATCTGATATAAATTCATTTAAGATTCAATCATGAGAGAAAGGCAACATTCATGTCATAATTATGATATCTGTGTTGTATGCCATAGAGTTCAGGACATTATTTATTGAACAGCCCTCGTATGTATGTTTATGTCACTGTTAGATCATGAGTGTGAATTTGTGTTTGAAGTTACATTATGAGTATAAATCGGGTGTTTCTTTTATGATAATTGTAACACAAAACAAAAGATAACCTCTGACCCAGGGGCCATAAAATTCAACTTTTGGGAAGAGACTTTTATGCTCATCATAACTTTGTACTTGATTAGTTTATTTAATACTCAGGAACATAGTAGAAGATTTACAAAGAAATAATGCATTTTCACTGTATAATCAATAGAGCCATGCCCTTACACTAGAACCCCCCAACCCATGAAATTCACAATTTTGGAAAAGGCAGCCTTATTTGACATAACTATGTACGTGGCTAGTTATTTAATGCTCAGGAGCAAAGAAGAATATTTTCAAAGAAAAAATGCATTTTCACAATATTGTCTATTTGGCCCCGTCCTACCACTAGAAACCCTGACCCTGTGGCCATGAATTTCACATTTCACAAATTTGGTAGAGGACTTAATTAATGGTGATTACAATCATGCCAACAGTTTGACTGCTTGATGTCTATGAGTAAAGAAGAAGATTTTTAAAGAATGCATTAATTAAGTGGTTTTGGCCCAACCACCCTCAAGGCCCAAGGTGGACAGGGACCATGAAATTCACAAATTTTGTCCTCCTTAACCCATAGATGCTTTGTGCCATAATTGGTTGAAATAGGTTGAGCCGCTGCAGAGAAGAAACTGAAAATGGTCAAATGTTAACACACGACGTACGACGACGGACGAAAACAGCAATAGGTCACCTTAGTTAACTCGTGTGACCTACGAATAATTGAAACATATAGATATTTTTCATTTAACAGAAGTTCATTAGATTTTTCTTCGAATTCGGTGTGAAAATTGTTTTGAATATTATAACTACCATTAAACCGCACTTACCCTTTTAACCCAAAATTCTTTTTATGTTATGATGATTGATTGATTGTATACTGTTAAACGTCCCTCTCCAGAATATTTCACTGATATGGAGACGTCACCTTTGCCAGTGAAAGGCTGCAAATTTAGGCCTATGCTCGGCACTTACGGCCTTTGAGCAGGAAGAGATCTTTATCGAGCCACAACTGCTGTGACACGGGGCCTCGGTTTATACGGTCTCATCCGAAGGACCGCCCCAGAAACTTAAACAGGCGATAGCACCGTTTTTACTTCACATTTATAGAGAACTAATAAAATACTATGAATATTCTCAGAAGCGATTTATTATTTTTCATTATAAACAGATTTATCCTGAATGATGTTAATATTCAACCGTTAGAGCGAGGCAAACCTTCAAGACAAAACAACTTCTAAATCATATGCGCCACAACTTAGCAATAAGGCATGAAGGTTCATGATATATTTGCAGCTTTTTATGCGGAATCTTTAATTCAACTCTTCAGTTCTTCAATCTTTTTGGAAGTCGAAATGCCTTGATATTCTGTCATTTGTATTTTCAAATATGTTTCGGATAACTAAAAGATTCAATAAATTGAATGCTTGAACATTTTGTATGCTAATTTAGATTTTTTGGAATATTTGCTTAATAAGATAATGTATTTAATTTAACTCATTCAACAATCGCACGAAAGGATACTATTTTTGTCGTATTTGACATAAAGTTCCTATATTTTTCTGCTAGGGCTAAAATTCCTTTAAAGCACAATCAGTGAATTAATAGGACTGGAATTTTTTTTTGTTCTATTCAAAAATAATTTGAAATGTTTATACTGGAACATATTGTCTTAACACAATCTCTTAAAAAAATAAATACCTAAAAGTACATTCTTTATTATGATGGAGAAATAAAGAAAAAAATCCGTTGAAAATTCAGTGCAAATTGGTATTTAAACTTCAGTTAGAATTCGACGTAATGGCAGATGGTATTTGCTGACAATGTCATTGTGTCGACCATATAACTTACAAAAGAAAGCCTTTAGAAGAGGCTTTTGATATTTTTAACTTTTCTACCAATGACTGGCCTTGTTTTAGCTCCTGTGTATTAAATCATCCGTGGGTGATAAGTGTATATTGCTTAATATATGTAAAAAAAGGTCTACAATTGAAAAGTTAAAATCATCAAGTTTTTCACAAAGTTCTGTTGTAAATTTGCCATTAACTTCTTCTTCTAAAATAAAAATATCGAAATCTGAAATATGTGTGTCAGACTCTGTGGAATCTTTTATTTTAAGTTCAGTGGGATATATCGAGTCGACATATGAGTCGAAGTAACTATTATAACAGATATAATGCGTCGTCGATATACCCTGCTATCTAAATGTTGAATTTAAGGTTAACTGCACGAGGAGTATGTAAAAAGCATTTGGGAATAGATCAGAACAACCTTTTACAAAAGCAACAACGCTGATTTTTAAAACATTTATTTAGATTCTTGAAGACATCATTACTCAAGTCATGGAATGATGTAAGTTGTTGTCAGACTAATATGAATTTTACTTACTTTAAGTGTCACGTCATAAACAATTCCAAAACAACCAAAGCTTGCTGACAGTGCTCGGGACTTCTCTTTTGGTTCATTATTCAGATCATACGTCCTCAGAACACCGTTTGAATCAAATGCTCTCAACTTGACCACGTAATCGCTTATACAACGTGTATCGTTCCCAACTCCCTAAAATGAGAAGAAATTATTTTAGAGTTTTGTTAATAACTGAAGAGAAAAATAAGCAATGAATAGGAAACTATCTTTTCAATCAAAAATACACTCAAAGTTAAGGGAAAACTTAAGAAATTTATTCTGTTACAATACATTTTGTATGGGGGAAAATGTAAAGTGTTATAATAATATTAATGATAACTAGAAACCTTGTTGTCGTAACAACAAGAAAATCTCCGTCATCAGAAAAGTCAATTCCTCACTTACCACACATGTATAACCTTGTGCATTCCTTCAACCCCCCCCCCCCCCCCCCTTTTTTTTTTAAAAAGGCTTATACTTCAATTTCCATAATGTCCGAATTTTTTCGAACTTTTAAAATTCGGAAATCCTGGAAATTGATGCCGGGTGGCCTGCGTGAAAATCTAAAACATTTAACCATTACGCTGTGTCAAAAATGACACATCTGTAGTTTGGATTTCAAAACAAATTTTATATAAAGCATTTTGAAAAAAAAAGTCTTTATTAACCCTACTAATATTAAAAAAAAAATTTAAAAAGTTGAAAAATTTGAGTTCTCTTCCGGTAGCGACCGGTGAAAAACTCGAATGGGTTATTCTGTTAACCTGTAGGTCATGTTAAACACCAACAAGTCTCCAGTTCAGGTCTTTAGCCAATCTTTAGATCTTGCACTACAAAATTTATTTAAAAATCAGAACAATGTCCGTAACATGGAACCGGAAGTAAACTTTTTCATAAATTCTTTCAAATGTTACAATGGCATCTTATAGTGCATTATCACCGAAAGTTTGAAAAACCCACTGAATACTTCTCAAGATATTGCGTGCACAAAAGATGTCTAATTTTTTTTACAAGTTCTCCCGGTGGAGCACAGAGTACATTTATTTTTATTATCATAGACTGTTTATTCATTTCCAATATAAAAATAATCGCCAGCTCCCCTGTCCTTAATAGTTAAATTACCCTTTGGAAGGTCATTAATTTCCTTTTAGAAATTGGAATGAAAAGTCTTATTTATATGATTTTACATTATACTGAAACTTAAATAATATGTTTGTCCTATTGATGAATCCTTCACACTTTTGCCTAAGAGAATAGTCAAGGTGGGTTGAAATTCAATGATAACATTGAATTTCTAATCTTAAGAAGGTAAATATTTCATTATTTTATTCCAGTGTTGAAAACAGATTAATATCTCGAGTCTGTCAATATCAATTTTCAAACAAATTACAGGTGACTCTCGATCTCTCGAAGTTCAAGGGACCGCAAGAAAAGTTCGAGAGATCGAAGGGTTCGAGAGATAGAAAGTAAATAAAATCCGGAATTTTCAGTTCCGATCATCGACGTTCTACTTTTATAGATCCCGGAAGTATATGTAAATAAAGTCATTGCACGTTTTCTATCGTATTTTACAGGTAATATTTACTTGATATCAACAACAATGATCGTACTTCGACTAAATAAAATGAATTCCTAAAGTTTCAATACTTATTTGTTTTTTGTTTTTAATGATTACATGAAATCCGAATAGCAATTGTCGGTTTGACTATTCCGCGGCTTGATCGGGTCCTTCACTTGTTTACCAATGTTCACAGGATTTTTCTTAATCGGTATTTAGTACTTAAGAAAGGAATTTCTAGTGAAATATTTGCCATACTGGGATTATGTCAACTCTATTAAAAAATCATAGCCTATGGGAACTTATCGATTTGACTATAAATTATTTTCTAAAAATTATCGTCTCGTTTTCAAGGCAAAATAAGTTGTAATTAAAAAAAAACAGTTTATAATTTACCAATAATAATCAATTAATTATATCAAAACACGGACTACCCACAGGTGAAGTGTCATCTATGTAAACACCCAATTAACACCTGCCAAGCCCCAGGCGTTCACTGTTTTCCAGGTAAGTTCAGGCTGCATCAATTTTACGCTTGATTGGCTTGTATACACACGCAGTCAAAACTTCGAGAGATAGAGAGTAAAATTCAATGAAATATGTGTAACGGGACCTATGATTTGGTTCGAGAGATAGAGAACTTCGAGAGATAGAAGTTCGAGCCATCGAGAGTCACCTGTATATATTAAGCATGTTAAAAGGAATGTCTATATTTATACCCGCACTTTCAGTTCTATTATTATTACTCATCTCCGTCCGTCCGTCTGTCACTGCTTAATCATATTTTGGAAGGTGGTTGGTGGTGTTATGTAGATATGCAGTAAAGCTTCGGAATTATCATGTTGCCAATGGGGGTCAAATGGGGTTCGAAAAAAGACGTTTTTATGCAAAAAGCCCCTTCTTCCCTGAACTCCTCCTACATTTTACACGGTAGCCTTATCAATTTTTGGGAGTTGGTAAGTGGTGTCATGTAGATGTGCAGTAAGGTTTTCGAATTTTCATTTTGCTCCGGGGAGTTAGATGGGGGTCGAAAAATGACTTTTTATGCAAAAAAAGCCCCTTCTTTCCTGAACTCCTCCTACATTTTAAACAGTAGCCTAGTCATGTTTGGGAGAATTAATTTTTTTTGAAAATTAGCTAAAAAATCATGTTTAAGGGGAAAAAAGCATGGCATGGTTGTTACGAGTAACGTATTTGTCAAATGTGAAAGTCATACATGTATCTTTTCTCAAGAACAAAAGTTATAAAGAAATACATTTCTGAAAAGTAGGTTAAACTTCAAGGTCAAGGACACAGAATCAAAAGTCATAATACATTTGGAAATGTCTTATCATAGTATAATATACATGCATATATAATATGAATGCCCTATATTTTCTCTTTTAAAATGTTCAATTCAAAACAATTAAATATTTTTGAAAGTAGGTCAAACTTAATGTCAAGGTCACGGGTAAAACAAAACATGGTATATTTAGAATGGTATTGTCACAGGCAAATACTAATATACATGTTTGATATGAAGGTCCTCTCTTCTCATTCAAAAAATATAACCCTGGTGACCAAGGCTAAATTAATTGTGACAGACGGACAGACTGACATACAAATGAGATTTAATGTCCCCTACCTTTCGCACAAATGGGGGACAATAAATGTCTTTGTTGTTCTAAGGAAGAGGATTTATGATGGAAAAAGTCCCTGCATATTTCTTATTGTAAATTTGTTGAAATTGGCCGAGTGGTTCTAAAGAAAAAGTAAAAAATGTAAAAAGTTTGCAGACAAACAGATGGATTCCACACAACTGTGATCAGGAAACTAGAAAAGCTCAAATGAGCTAAAACGTATGATTCAAAGGGTTACAGTATTTGAAAAATATATGATACGTATCCATTGTTGAAAAAACTGCACATTTCAGAAAACAGTACTTATGTTTGAAAATAGTTAATCAAGGTGCTTTGAGTAGCAAAAAAAAGCTTAACTGGTATAGCTAATTCAACCACAGAACTTTAAGATGCACAACCTCTTCAACTCTTATGATAAAATATTTTTAAAATATCTATATCATCATTTCTGATTCAAGGGAGAACAAGAGATGTGACCAGAAGTATAAATGTTGAATAAAAAAACATGTAACTTTTATGTTTGTTTTTTTTAAAGTTATTTGTTAGCTAAGCTTGGACAACCATCAACTCGTATCAGTCCTTTAGGTACTTTGATTTAAAAAAATCAACGTTAAAGAATTTTCACTTAACCCCTGATTCCATGGCAACAATTGATAATTTGCAATTTTTAAATGCAACACGCTCAATTACAGATACTAATCATTAAATCAAAAAAGTTTCATGACGAATGTCAAAGGGACCAGAGAGAACACTCTCGGACAAAATTCGTCGCTTTTTGCAGGTTTCCATGACATCGGTAGCCATTTTGAAACTGAATTACCACACAACACAACTACAACCAGTGATCGTCCTTTGAGAAAAGGTTTAGGGAGATTGTCCCAGCCATCTTCGAGAAACAGCCCGTAGAACAAAAAACATGCGAAGGAAGTCGGAAGACCCTAATAAAAAGAATAAAGAAAGTAAAAACAATATGTTCCCCACTTCGTTTGGTGAACATAAAGAACACTTACGTGGCATCCCGTAACAACGACGCTGACCAGATGAACCACATCGAGTATAACATTTGTTTTGAGGTTTATCTTATTGTCCAACTGAAATTCCTTTAATTCACCAGTTGTGACCCCAGTCATAACGTCAATCTCTCTTTTTTCTCTCTACAAAGAAATGATTCAGCCATAGTAATAAATTTGAAAAAAAGTGTTCCTTGCATATCTAAATAAATTGTTGTAGACACTCAGACTGTAAGTCTTTACAACTGAAAATTCTTTTTTTTTTTTTTTTTTGCTATTTAACTTGAAGCTTGAATTTTATTTTCTAGCTTGTAGTTTTCTGCTAACTGTTGACGAACGAGAGGAATGGCTCGAGGCTTTCGTGACACTCTATCTACTTAAGGTGTTTCCACCCTCACAATATTAATGGTTCAAAGTACAAAAACTATATTTATTTTCATTTATTATACTTAAAGTTTTCCAATTATTGCAAAAAATGTATAGGTCACCATATTATTTAAGATGCGAAACATAAATAAACAGAAGTGTATGTCAACATTAAAAAATCGCACATTTTTTGTAAACAGTATTATGAAAAATATGTAAAAACTGGTTAAAATGCATAATTCTGATGCTGAATGTTCCTAAATACTTCCTACTTAAAAGATACTTTTGAATTGTGAATATCAGGGAAACTATTTTACATTAGAAGTACAATAAAGCAAATGCCTGAATGAAGAGACCTTGGAAGGAGTTATTGCCCTTGTAAACATTTTTTAAAGATTGAATAATTGATTAAATAAAGAAAATATGCATTTTTAAAATTCTTTTACTTAACAATATTTATCATTACACCTATTGTAAAGCATTCTTCCAAAAGATATTGTTCTATTTGGAATGAATTTAAACAAATTACAGTTTTTGCAAAAACCTATGACATCATAGGAGGGTGGAATTACCTACATTTTTATAAGCAAAGAATTTTTAACATTAACTTACAAAAATGTATTCTTAAAAATCATTTAGTGATTTAAAAATACTATCATAACTAAGTAGAAGTGTTTTGTTGGTATTTACAGAGCATGTCATTTTTAAGCGGTTAGCGTGTTAATGGCATGTATACATCCGACGAGATTACGCAATTTCAAGAGCAACCGGAAACCTCCATAAGGCGCTACCTATGAGTCAAAAATTGCAGCTTTTCCGATCTTTGACGGAAATACCCGAAAGCTTGCACTGAATAATATGGGGCTCCATGCAATATTGCAGGGGCAAATTTGGCAGTGAAAAGGAGACAAAATAGTTCTACATAATAATGGATTATTTAGGTACATTTATCATAGTGTTTGGGTCCTTAGCTTTTAGTTACGTAATCCAAGTGCAAGAGAAGACATATTAAGTAATATCGTAGGACTGAAGATACCGGTATATTATTGAACACATTCATCATCAAATCAGTGATTGCAGTGTTATATTTTGGTTATTTATTTTTGCGTTAATTGTTGCAAAGACGGGCTGTGATTTATTGCTTCCTTCTCTCTGAAAAGTTCATATTTAATTCCCGACCCCGCAAAACTGTCTCGCCTTTTGCTTTAATGGCTTCTCTATTCTCCTGATTGGTCATGATTTGAACAAATTTAAATCTACATTACCTTTATGATGCTTTTATATTGATAATCAATCTTAGCTTTACGGTTCTTGTGAAGAATTTTAACAATTTTTCTTATATATTCCTACATAAAACCTTGATCACCAATTTTGGCCCCCTTCTACCCCAGGGGTCATGATTTGAACAAACTTGAATCTACACTACCTGTGGTTCTTGAGAGGAAGAATTTTAAAGATTTTTCCTTTGTATTCCTATGTTAAACTTTGATCCCACATTGTGACTCACCCCTACACCCGGGTGTCATGACTTAAGAAAATTTGAATCTACACTACCTGAGGATGCTTCCACTTGAGTTTCACCTTTCTGGCCCAGTAGTTCTTGTGAAGAAGAGGTTTACAAAATGCCATTAATTTTTTACTTATTTATAATTATCTCCCCTTTGAAGACGATGTGACCTCTTCAAATGAACATTCTTGAATTCCTTTTACCCAAGGATACTTTGTGGCAAGTTTGGTTAAAATTGGCCCAGTGGTTCTTGAGAAGAAGAAGAAATTGTGAAAAGTTTTCAATGGCAACGACGCCGACGACGACAACAACAACAATGACAGACAACAGACAAATTTTGATCAGAAAAGCTCACTTGAGCCTTCGGCTCAGGTGAGCTAAAAAGTGGGTTCAAGGGAGGAGGAGGGGGAGGTGGGTATTTGAACAAACTTTAATCTATACTTCCTGCAGATACTTTTAATTAAATATGATACATAATGGCTGTTTATTAGATGAAAATTTTTATTGATATAGCCTTTATATTCCTTTGTGTAACTATGATAAACATTTATGGCTCCTCTATTCTCCTGGTTGGTCATGATTTGAACAAATTTGAATCTACACTACCCGCAGATGCTTTCATGTAAATATGAACAATCACAGCTTTGCTGTTCTTGAGATGTTTTAAAGATTTACCTATGAATTCCTATGTCAAACTTTGATACCCGATTGTGGCCCCACCCTACCCTTGGGGGTCATGATTTGAACAAACTTGAATCTCTTTCGGAGCGGGGCATAAAAAACATAGTTCTATTCATGATCAGTAGATAAAAAGAAAGAGGGTGTACAAGGCGTGTAAAATCCCCCGCTCTGAGATGATATGTTTCTCAATTTTCAAAATTCACGGAAAACTTAATATTTTTCTAAAATCATGTTCTCAATAATGTCATCGTCAAGTCTCCATTCTTCGTTAACGCTTAAATGATGGAAACGTAAATGTGAAATGCATTTCATTTGTCTAAAAAATGGAATCTGAACCCATTCTATATAAAAATCGAACATTTCTGAAAAAATGTACGCTTAAACAAACCCGTTCATTTAAATCACACTGACAGACAATGATAACGCATATACTTCGTAGTGTAGTGGTAAAGGCGGTCGGTCTTCTCCCAAATCCTGCGCTATGGAGAGAGTTCGAATCATACCTGACGCTTTTTTTTGCACATATCTTAAAAACGTTAAAAAATAAATTTTAAATAAAATATTAAAACATTTGAAATACAGAATTAAATGTGTAAAAGATAATATAAACCTTAAAAGTTTGAAATATATAGCTTTCATGAACTTTAAGAATTGAGAAATGTTTTTTCTCAGAGCGGGGATTGACATCGCCTTGTACGCCTCAATTCTTTACAACAAATGTTTAAGATTTGTTTTGTATGAACGAGGAGGTATCAACAAGAGGCCCATGGGCCACATCGCTCACCTGAGCACTATGGCTAGCATAAAAGCATAAACAAGCTAATTCAAAGAATTTGTGTCTCCCGCTTAGGGAAAAGTAAACCATGCAAAGTTCGAAGTCGGGGGGGGGGTCGGGGGTTCGGATCCCCTTCACTGAATTTGTAGAATTATTAAATGTATACTGAAGCAAATAAAATATGCCAATATGGATATAAAGGTTTGATGGATTATTCTTTATTATGTGTGTAGAAGATTCTTTTTTAAATGGAATATTTATCACACTGTAATGATGATATTATGAGTTTGTACAAGCCAGACCTCATAAATTTTTGATTTCACAAGCTGAATACTATCGTTTAGTAAAAAAAAGAAAAGTATTTCGAAAACTAGAGCCGAGCTCGTTGCAAAGCAACGAGTAGGTCTTCCGTCCTGTTTGACCGGAAGTAACTTTCATAAAAAAAAAAACAGTAATGAAGTCCAAAAATGGGTTAATCCTCCAAATCTATGTTAAGTATTGCAAAATTAAGCAATTCTTTGGTACTTCCGGTTTGACCGGAAGTGACGACGACGGACGGAAAATTAATATTTAAGCTTCTAGTCACACATGTTACCCAAAAACCTGTCAAAAACGGCAAAAATATGCATTTTCTGACTTCTTCCGGTTCGACCGGAAGTGACGTCGCCGGACGTATTTTGACGACCCCATTAGATAAAGCTTGATATTTTGAACAACTTTGCTTCTTTGATGTTTAACAAATTCTCAATGCTTTTTGAGATATCTGGAAAAAACTTTTGGCCCCTCTAGGTCCCTTAATTTAGGGGTCAGCCCTTTTTTCGACATAACATTTCAAAGATCTTTTAATTCTGCAAAAATTATGTTCTATATACTTTAACAAAATATTTTTTGTTCAGAAGATAAAAAGAAAAATATGAGTAATTTTTGGTTCTTTTAAGCGTTCTAATTTTTGACCCCTATATAGCGCCATTTTGAATAGAGAAATCGAAAAACAAAAACCGATGTGCACAACTTCAATCCTTCTATTATCTAAAATCAGTAGAATTTCTGCTCCAGCTTTAGCCGTCTCTGAGCCTTTGTCTGGAAACGAAAGCCTATAAATTTTCCTTTAAAGGAAAATAACTCAAAACCGGAAGTGGCTTTTTGAAATTTTAGACAATATTCTGATAGAGTTTATTAACGTCTATAACGTCTGAAAATTTGAGCGAAATCCGTTGAGAAATGAGCGAGATATGAGGCCTCAAAGTTGCGGTCTAGGAAGCAGAAGAAAAAAAAGAATAATAATCTTTACCAACAGAATCAGTAGAAGGTCTTCCGTAGGAAACGGAAGACCTTCAAAAGAAGTGGATCGTACGAGACGCGATCCGGGGCCCTCTCACACGCGAAGCGAGTGACATTACCACTAGACCACGGAGCCGCTGTAATAGAGCGAAAATTGTATACAAACATGAAGTGACATACATGTATTTATCTCATACGTGTTGGTGATACAGGCCGTTGGATAAACTTATGCTTTATCAACGGGTAGATGCTTTATCAATAGCACTTCCGGTTTTGACACGAACCCTCGCTTCAAGATTTTATTTTATTGAAACTTTTATTTGTGAAAATTGTTGCCCTTATAAAATGAATGATAAAGGGTAGCAATATCGTTAAAAGCAAGATGTCAAAGAAGTGTCTTATTTTATCAAGGAACCCGTTTGCTATTTGAAGACAGATGTTACCCCCCCCCCCCTCTTAGATCGTTTTCGGAGAAAGTAAAGCCTACATGTACCAGTTAAGTTGTTGTTATAAGACTCCTTTGACATCTTTAACAATGCTTTCTTATATTATACTACGTATGCCTACCTAGTAATGTAGGTGTAACTTACCATGGATCAGCAAACAATCTAGACAAAGTCTAGGCCCCTAGCCTTGCCTAGCACGATTTGTACTGCCATCGTAAAAAGAGTTGATTTTCACGATCCCCATAGTCCTAACAACTTTCAGTCAGAAGTTCGTTTGATGTAAAGCTTCAGCAATTTTCACATGATGTTTTCAAAGACACAGATAGCAAATATTCTAAATTTTGAACTCGATCTACTTTCTCTCGACGCATGTAAACATCAACGGTGCTACGTCATCAAGTTATACGTCATCAATTTGATTTTGGCAGTCATTCATGTAGTTTCGCAGGGGAAGTCTCAAAGTTTTGTTAAAACGAAAGTCGTATGAGATAAATAGAACATCTATAATTGTGTGATTTGATATTGGCTTTATCCAACTCGTTGAAATGGTGTATATTCGCTCGGCAAGCCTCGCGAATATATACACCATTTCAACTCGTTGGATAAAGCCAATATCAAATCACACAATATAGATATCCTCTATATATTCACGTTCGATATTGTCAAAATTTTACACAATGCAATGTGTCTAAGAACAAAATACGGTATTAGTAATAATTCGCCGCAAATAATACGATATTTTAATCATCTTTGTATCAATGTTTGATCTTATGCATTGAAGTAAGGAAGATACGAAGTAAATTCTACAGGTAAAAAAATGACGTAATTTTTAACTATGACGTCACTGATACGCGCTAAACATCGAATGGTCGTGCAAAATCGTTAAATTATGCTGAAAAATGAGTAATCTTAGCTGAAATTAGACCCTTTCACATGAAACGACCACTTTTGTGCTCTGCATATAAGTTCATCAATACATATCTTAGTTACACTATTAAAATAGTGTTGGTTGTCACCTGTGATCAATATGAATTTTACAAAAGTTAGCATACGGATAAAGATATTCCACTGACGCAATGTTCCTGATTCAATGCTAATAACGCTTAATTTACACAGAATGAGATTTTTTTTATTTCAAGTCCCATCACTGGACTTTGTAAACTATTTAAATACCTATAAATATAAATAAAATATTTTGAAAACAAAGAATAAATTGTAGTTAAAGATGCCTTTTGTGCCTATGCTGTTTGTACATCGTATGCACTTGTAAGTTCGTATGTTAGTGTCCGTCGGCTGTACATGTATTATTGAACAACAGTACTAAAATATCCTATAGGCCTCAATTCAAGCCACAAAAAAGCACAATATTTTTTAAATTTAATTATTACAAGAGTAATTAAAAAATCTGTTATATATGTACCTCAGTATAATTATATTCTCTTCTACGAGTCGATCTTCCTCAAAGTATATAGTCTAACAATAGTCACAGTGTGACCTTCGAACAATCATATGACAACCATATAAAATACAATAAAATGTAAATACATTGAATAAACATTAAGATTATCTTTTCATATGCCAGATCAATCATTGTTTTTACCCTTTAATTGTGAAAAATAAATAATACATACATGATGTAAATCTTGTGTAGTTGATATCAGTTTAAAAAAAATCCAAGTAAAAAAGTTCCCGAATACCAGATAGTACATATGTGCAGTAATAGTCCGAAATTGCGCATACAAACTCAGACGTTTATTTATCGTATTTTTTTCTCTTTTGTGCAAATATTTCGTGCAGAATCATCCACGGGTATTTAGATGCCAGTGGTATATCGGGAAAGGGTGGTGCTTATTTGGTTAAAAAAAGAAAGACTTACAATGTATACACGTGCATGTTCGTGGAATTCTGAAAATCTGACAATGGTCAGCGACATTCAGCAGCTTTTGACTTGTGATCAAGCTAAGGGCTCCCCCCTTTCATCCTTAATTTTCAGTTTTTATTTTAAAAGATTAACAGTATATATAGAGAGCCAACAAACAGATGAAACAAAACCTACGTGATTCTTTGTTACGAAGGAAAGCAGATCGTCTTTGAAAGTTGTGAGCAATGAAATGAGTGTTTGGACACCTTTGCTGTACAGTTCTTCCCTGTGAAAAAAATCTGTCCATGTAGGAAAACTAGCATCTACATATATGTATTTTTTTTATATTTTGCACTGTCTTTATATTGCGACTATATTAATAGATGTTTATGTAGATAAAATCCCACCACTTCATACTAGTAACATTATGCATTTTGTACTATAGGAAATAGAAACCGTATGACTTATATTGGGATTTCAATACAAGAAATACAAGAAATCACATATGTACAATAAAAGAAAACGCTAGCGACTCTTTCAAAAAAAAATCAACATAAGCACGTAGCAACGGGGGGGGGGGGCACTTTTTCTCCAAACATTTTACTATTAGAAATGTTTGGAGAAAGGCCGGTTGCCCCCCCCCCCCCACACACACACACTTTTTTGTTACATTGTTACAGTACAGTGAAGAAAGGGTAAACTGTAAACTACATGTAGTATATCACGTTCAATTGTCAGAAAAGTAAAGACACAAGGAAGTTTTGATATTTTTTTTATTTTTAAATAGCTACATTCTACGACGGCGTATTAGTGCCATTTTAATAATGTAGAATTTTTGTTTAAATCGTTTGTACGATTTAATAAATCGTTTGTACGATTTATTAAATTGTACAAACGATTTACTAAATTGTACAAACGATTTATTAAATCGTACAAACGATTTATTAAATCGTACAAACGATTTAATAAATTGTACAAACGATTTAATAAATTGTACAAACGATTTAACAAACAAATTGTACAAACGATTTATTAAATTGTACAAACGATTTACTAAATTGTACAAACGATTTATTAAATCGTACAAACGATTTACTAAATTGTACAAACGATTTATTAAATCGTACAAACGATTTATTAAATCGTACAAACGATTTAATAAATTGTACAAACGATTTACTAAATTGTACAAACGATTTAACAAACAAATTGTACAAACGATTTATTAAATTGTACAAACGATTTACTAAATTGTACAAACGATTTATTAAATCGTACAAACGATTTACTAAATTGTACAAACGATTTATTAAATCGTACAAACGATTTATTAAATCGTACAAACGATTTATTAAATCGTACAAACGATTTATTAAATCGTACAAACGATTTATTAAATTGTACAAACGATTTTTAATTCGTACAAACGATTTTAAAAAAGAATTCTACATTGTTAAAATGGCACTAATACGCCGTCGTAACATTCTCTACTAAGCAAAGAAATTTTGCGAGAAATGAAAAAAAAAAACGGAAAGTGATACTAGCAACTCAAACGTATTTTGATCCTAGTATTAAAAGGCAAAAACTTGGAATTTGGAATAAATATTTTTCATTAGCAGTTAGAAGGTAAGGATTCTGCAAAATAATCCATGAGCGATTATACTTATCCGACGTAATTGTCAACATGTATTGAATATGTAAACATATAAACAAATGACTATGTAAGTATTTACACGGACTTGAATAAAGATGTAGAAAGCCTTTCATGCGTGAAACGAGAAGAGTAATCAGCTGAATACTAACCAATAATAATTTCCGAACAGGTTTTCAAAACTTTTTAAGCGAATTGAAAGAATGCCTGTTATGTTATTCAGTCTGAAACTGAAAGTCCGATTTATAACCCCCCCCCCCCCCTCCACCACCACAAAACTTTTGAATCAAAACATTTACTGATAATTCATTTTCAGTCTTATCAAGTATTATTTTACATGTGTTATTAAAAAAAAATATTTGTGAAAGGCATATATAAATGATAAGAACTCATTAAATTCGAATGGGGGGGGGGTGTTACATTTAAATTTTTAGTATTCCTCTGTCATCAAGCAGGATATAAATATATATATCACAGAAAACAATCAGTTTTCTGATTTTAAAAAGGTATCTGTGCTTATATTTTTTTTTAAAATCGGGATCGAAATCCCTCGCATTCCTATTTATACATAATTTAATGTCTTTATAAGTTTATTAGCAAAATTGACCATTAGAGGGGGGGGGGGGATTTCCACTGTACATTAAATATAACCATAGTCTTCTATACGACTAGTACTGTTCCAATAAAGATATATAATATAAATAATATTATCTTGACATTTGAGTTTTCTGTTCTTGCACCTTACATATTTCATATTCTTGAGAATTGAACTTTTTTGGTGCCGGGGAAACATCGATTTTTTTTTCCTCAGTACATATTTTTTTCACTAGATCTGATATAGAAATTTTTCTCAATTTATTTTAGAGTTATAGATAAAAAAATATTTAGAGCGTATAAGCATGCAATAAAATGAAAGCAAATATCAAAATGAAAATACAGTTTATTTCTTTTTCTCCACGTTCCTCTGTTAGACTTTTAATAATTCTCATCAACTACAGCAGAGACACCTTCGTGGATGATTACATTGTAAGTATATAATATAAACAAATAAAAAAAAAGCAAAACAAAACAACAATGACGTATTGATGAATCAACAACTTAATTTCTTAAATATATCTTTAAAATAAACTGTGTCCTAGAGAGTAAGTCAGGATTTTCAGATTACGCTAACTACACGTTAACGTATGACGTCGCGTCAAAATTCTTCGTAAAATCTCGACGTTCTGCTACAAAAGGTACAATATTGAGCGTTATTTTTACGATGCATACTTTTGAGTCAGATATATAAATTATATATCATTTAATTCTAAAAATTCTAAGCTCTTTAAAATGTTTTGAACGGAGCATGTCTGACATCCGGCATTTTTTGGCCAATACCGTACTTTGTTCTTTAAACTTTATTAAACAGTTCTAATAGATGTAATAAGAATATAAAGTCCACCGAGAACCTGTTTTATACGTAATAATTCTCCTCATGTTCCTGTGCTAAAAATAGCGACATGTAATACAATAATTACTAATAAAACAAACGGGGCGGGGCACTTTGAGAGGAGTGAGAGAGGTCCTAGGGAGTTTGGGTATAAGATTACATAGCAAAAGCTCAGAATCTTCTTGAAATATCGCCCGAAAATGATAGTGTTTCATCCAAACAGAATGTATAAATTTACGACCTTGAACTTTGACCTCAAAATCAATAGGGGTCTTCCTTAGACCACAGGGAGTTGTTGTGTAAAATATCATTGCAAAAGCTCAAAGTGTTCTCGAGATATCGTGTGGAAACGAAAGCGTTACAGACAGACAGACAGAAAGACGGACGGACGGACGGACGGACAAACCCAAATTAATATCCCCCACTTTTCAAGCGGGGGACAATAAGATATCGTGTGGAAACGAAAGTGTTACAGACAGACAGAAAGACGGACGGACAGACGGACGGACAAACCCAAATTAATATCCCCCACTTTTCAAGCGGGGGACAATAAGTTTATTATTGAAAGTTTAAACTCAAAAGTAGTTCCAACCATTCCTTAAAGGTGAGAGGGTAAAATTTGCACAAACTACATTACCCGACAATGCTTCCATATAAATACTTGCATGACCAATCATGGCTTTGCTATTCTTGAGAAGATTTTTCCTATATATTTCTTTGTAAATCTTTGGTCGGCAATTGTGACCCCGCCCTAACCCTGGGTGTCATGATTTGAATACACTTGAATCTACACTACCTGAGGAAGCTTTC
The DNA here is from genome assembly GCF_032062105.1 of Saccostrea cuccullata. Lineage (NCBI taxonomy): Eukaryota > Metazoa > Mollusca > Bivalvia > Ostreida > Ostreidae > Saccostrea > Saccostrea cuccullata. The sequence continues at coordinate 176,963 of NW_026923740.1, read as the reverse complement.
ATATAAATATGACCATTCATGGCTTTGTTATTCTTAAGAAGAATTTTAAAAAAAACAAACTTTTCCTATACATTTCTATGTAAAATTTTGGTTGGCCATTGTGGCCCCGCCCTACCCCTGGGTGTCATAATTTGAATACACTTGAATCTACACTACCTGAGGATGCGTTAATATAAATATGATCAATCATGGCTTTTTTATTCTCGAGAAAAAGATTTTTAAAGACTTTTCCTTTATATTTCTATTTAAATTTTTGGTCGGCCATTGTGGCCCCGCCACACCCCAGGGGGTCATAATTTGCACAAACTTGAATCTACACTGCCTGAGGATGTGTTCATATAAATATTATCAATCATGGCTTTGTTATTTTTGAGAAGAAGATTTTTAAAGACTTTTCTGATATATTTCTATGTAAAACTTTGGTCGGCCATTGTGGCCCTGCCCTACCCCCGGGGGTCATGATTTGCACAAACTTGAATCTACACTATCTGAGGATGCTTCCATTTGAATATGACCTTTCATGGCTTAGCTATTCTTGAGAAGATTTTTAAAGAATTTTCCTACATATTTCTATGTAGAACTTTGGTCGGCCATTGTGGCCCCGCCCTACACCGGGGTCATAATTTGAGGAAATTTAAATCTACACTTCCTGAAAATTGGCGTCGGAAGCAAATTGAAAGTGGGGGGGGGGGGGCTAATTAGCCCCCTATAAGTGTAAAAAAAAATTTGGTACCTTCGAAACAACCTGACAAGCAGAAAAAAAAGTGAATGTCCATTTCCGAAACACGAAAATCCTATTTCGTTGGGGGGGGGGGAGTAGGTTTGTACCAAAAATTTTCTACGAAACACCACCATTTTCCCCGTTTTTAACCTACACTAAGACGTATCTGTGGAAAGTGGGGGGGGGGGGGGGCTAAACCTACGTTTATATATTAAATATCTATACTAAAAAAAGTGGGAGGGCTAAGCCCCCCCCCCCCCCGGTTCCGACGCCTATGCTAAGGATGATTCAACATGAGTTTCTTCTTTCATGGCCCACTGGTTCTTGTGAAGAAGAGGTTTAAAAAATGCCAATAATTTTTCACTAATTCATAATCTCCCCTTTGAAGAGGGCTTGGCCCTTCATTTGAACAAACCTGAATCCCATTCACCCATACTTTGTGGCAAGTTTGGTTGTAATTGGCCCAGTGGTTCTTGAGAAGAAAAATGTGAAAAGTTAACGACAAAAACAACAACGACGACGACAGACGACGGACAAATTTTGATCGGAAAAGCTTATTTGAGCCTTCGGCTCAGGTGAGCGAAAAAGTTCGTGGACTAGCGTATAAAATTAAAACCGCTTTAGGTACATCAATGAATTTTAAAATATCTAGTTAATTAGCATCATCTTTAATATCTATGGAATAAACCACAAATCTTAAATTTTAATTTTTTTATATAAATTAGTAATATTTTTCAAACACGACGCTTTTTTGTCCCCCGCTTGAAAAGTGGGGGATATTAATTTGGGTTTGTCCGTCCGTCCGTCTGTCCGTCCGTCTTTCTGTCTGTCTGTAACGCTTTCGTTCTCACACGATATCTCGAGAACCCTTTGAGCTTTTGCAATGAAATTTAGCATAGCAACTCCCTATGGACTAAAAAAGACCCCTATTGATTTTGAGGTCAAAAGGTCTAAGGTCAAGGTCATAAATAAGCAAATTCTGTCTGTTAAAACACTTTCGTTTCCACACGATATCTCTAGAACCATTTGAGCTATTGCAATGAAATTTTATATAACAACTCCCTGTGGCCTAATGAAGACCCCTATTGATTTTGAGGTCAAAAGGTCAAAGTTCAAGGTCGTAAATTTATACATTCTGTCCGTGTGTAATACTATCATTTCCGGGCGATATTTCAAGAAGATTTAAAGCTTATGCAATGTTATTTTATACCAAAACTCCCTAGGACGTCTCTCGCCCCTCTCAAAGTGCCCCGCCCCGTTTGTTTTATTAGTATTTATAGTATTACATGTCGCTATTTTTAGCGCAGGGGCATGCGGAGAGTTATTGCGTATAAAACAGGTTCTCGGCGGACCTTATGTTCTTATTACATCTATTAGAACTGTTTAATAAAGGCTAAATAAATCAAACACCATGGATTGTGTAAAATTTTGAGAATACCGAACATGAAAACATGAATATATACATGTATGTGACTTCAGTTCTGCATATACTTCACCTCGGATAAAGCGATTCCGTGGTCCAGTGGTCATGTCTCTCGCTTCAAATGTGAGAGGTCCCGGGATCGAATCTCGGTCAATCCTTTTTTTTTTTTTTTTTAAATACTTTTTTTTTACTAAATGATAGTATTCAGCATGTGTAATGAAAAATTTATGAGGTTATAAAATCATTATTACAGTGTGATAAATATTCCATATAAAAAGAATCTTCTATACACATAATAAAGAATAAGCAATCAAATCTTTATATGCATATTGACATACATGTATTTTATTTGCTTCAGTATACATGTATACATTTAATAATTCTACAAATTTAATTATTTACAACTTAAGTCAGGGGGATCCGACACCCCCCCCCCCTCCACGAACTGCGCATGGTTTACTTTTTCCCTAAGCGGGGGACACAAATTCTCTGAATTAGCTTGTTCAACCTAAGTGTAACTTAGAAAAACTTTTTTGATATGAACATTTGACATCCAAAATTCCCTTTATTCAGGTATGTGATGAGACACTGTTCTTCCGTAAAAAATGGAATATCTACCTCATTCTGAAGGTTCTTTATAATTTTATCGTAATTTTACATGGAGTGTCCAAACAAATAAGACCTTGAAAATGACGTCAAAAAGGGGGAGGAGTATCATTTTCCAACATAATATAAATTTTTGGCCCTGAAAATAACCAGTATAGACCTAGAAAATATTTAAACTGGCTACGGAGAAATAATATGCATCCAGAGCTCTAGTCTTGTTTGTTTTTAATTCCAAATTACATTCAGAGAGAAATGGGATGCAGTTAATGTCGATTTGTAGTCAAGGTGTGAAAAATCAATCTCAAATCAAAAAATGACGTTGATCATGTGTTCTAGATATTGAACTCAAAAAAGCAAAATATACTGGCACAATCAAGCGATAATCTCTCCAAATGTAAATCTATTTGCAATATTATATGCATTGAAAGCCGTTGTTCCTTACTCAGCTGCAGGGAATCTCATCCAAATAAGTGTATGAGCTAGAGGAAGCAGAGATTGAAAAACAATGACGTTGTATAACGTCTGTCGTCATAAAACTAAACGGCGACATCGCCAGGTGATCATATAATGCCGTGTTATTTTATAATAATTTGGCAAATAAAAACGTAGCCAGCTTCAATTTTCAACTTTTCTTTTGTTGTTGTTGTTGTTGTTGTTTTATGTCCCTTATAAATTTTTAAAGCACAGACAACATGTATATAATCAAAGAACTAATTTTTATCCTCAGTCTACGAATTTTTTGATAACCCTTCTTAATACGTAGTAGAAAACAAAATTATCTTTAAATAATTTTAAGAAAAATTTTTCCCCCAAGAAGTGTAAGAAGTGTTTATTATCCTAGGCTACCTGCATCCTCGGTCTTTCTCACAAAAATATATATCAATTTACAAATTTTTTTACCAGTTTTTTACTTTCATAATTATTGATCGTTAATTATATATCATACACTCTCTTCTAATAGATAATGTTAATAATGAAGTGTATGTTTTTTCCTTCCTTTTTTAAGGTCAGACGACACGTTCCTTAAAGAAGGATATGGAGATAACGAACAGTATTCAATCTCAAAGTCCATAAAACAATACAATATAAGAGCAGAGCAAACACGGACCCCCGAAACATCAGAGATGGGATCGGGTGCCATGGAGGAGTGAGCATCCCCTGCCGACCGGTCAAAAATATATAATTTTTCCTAAGAATTTCTCATTGAAGTATAGGTATTAAACAAGTTTCTTCACAATTAAAAAATTAGGGTACCTTACAAAGCATTTGGACAAGATATCACAGGGTCATATTTCTTATATAACCCTTATGGGTAATCTTTTGAATGGCCTATATAACAAATTTTGGTGAACTAATATTTAAAAACATTTTGAAAACAATGTGAAATCAGAAGAAAATGACAAATATGAATAATTATTTGTATAATACCAAGAGATAACAAACATAAATTTGAGGAACGTGTCGTCTGACCTTAAATGACGAAATGGTAATGATTTCTGATCTCATGTGTGTAGACTATTTGTCTAGTGACGACGCAAGACTGGTGACGGTATTTAATTTACTACGGACATGAAGAACTAACTATACACCAGTTTTATAATAAGTGGAGTTTTTTTAATAGCGAGCGCAGCGAGGCGGCGCGAAGCGCCGCTCGCGTAGCGAGCTCAATAGACAAACGTGTACGAACGGAGGAAATTCGGGTTGAAATCTGCACATTGATCCAAGAAATTTTTATGAGTCCACGTGAAAACATTCTTCAATCCCAATAGTCCTTTGCGAAGCATAGCAACATGGTGGCTAAAACATAGCAACAACTTACTTGAAAAAAATTACAAACAACGATTTAATGCAACCTCCATGCCACAAAACTATCGTTTGCGTTCTAACTCAAAAGGACTTTTTATTTGACGTCATACTTTCGTCACTTAACGGCTCGGGTATTTCCGATTTTGTCGGAAACTTCCGAAAAGTTTGGAATCTCGATCCCGATGCCTTGGAAGTGATTTTTCTTCTTTTTTGATGAACTGAGGATAGGCAGTGCAAGTTAAAGTTGTGTAAATGTTTTCGAAAGTAAATATAAACTGCGCTCGCCCCAACGGTCGCACCGTAGAACATATTAGATCATCAGAGTGCAGTGTAGATCGAATTAAATAAACTAAAAGTCGAATATCTTAAATAGGAGGTAACCCATATCTATAATTCTTGTCATATATTTGTCATTGCAAACCACGACCAGTATGTGCAATCCTCCCTCATTCTGGTTTTTGCCGACTTTCCATTAGTGTAAATTTATTTTGTATGTTTCATTAGGAATGAAAATAACCAAGTATTTATAGCGAGCGCAGCGAGCGTCGCGAAGCGACGCTCGCGAAGCGAGCTCAATAGACTAATAGCGAGCGCAGCGAGCGTCGCGAAGCGACGCTCGCGAAGCGAGCTCAATAGACTAACGTGTAAGAACAGAGGAAATTCGGATTGAAATCTGTACATACGTCAGCCAAATTTCTCTGTGCAACATTCCCAGAATTCCTGAACTACCCAATGTCCTTTGCGCGAATATTGCCGAATAAATAAATAAATAACTAGTGCTAATTGTAACGGGGACCGTTACAGATGTTCCCCAAACGCTCCCCAACTCCCTTTTGGTGCCATATTCCCTGTAAGCTTCATTAAATAAGACAAACTCTATGCATTTGAGATTTTAACAACGTTTACCCAGAAGTGTACCAAGTTCATTCAAATTTTAACATTGCACGCGTGCGCATGTGAATGCATGTGCGTAATGACCATATCATCTTGTCTACACAATCTATATATTTTAATACACTAAATATTAAAGTATTTAATCCAAAATTATTAAAAAATACTCTAATTTAAGTGTATTTTTAATTTTACTCATTTCACGTGCACGCACGTGCATACATGAGCATGGTGACCATACCTTCTTGTAGAAGTCCATTACATCTATCTATGTTCTAAATCCCACCCCGTTTGGTTAAAAACCAAGGGAGTTATAGCTGTTTAAAGTTTCAGCCAATCAGATTGCAGCGCACGTACACGCACGTGTATACATATGCATGGTGACCATACCTTCTTGTAGAAGTATATTATATCTATCTATGTTCCAAATCCCATCCTGTTTGGTTGAAAACCAAGGGAGATATAGCGATTCAAAGTTTAAGCCAATCAGATTGCAGCGCACGTGCATGCACGTGTTTTCATGATAATTGCTATATATCAAGTTGTAGGATATCCTAATGCATGGCTATGTTCAAAATTTCAAAGGATTTCGTCAAAAAACAAGAAAGATATTGAGACTTTAGTTTCAGCCAATCAGAGCAAAGCGCACGTGAGATCTTGCTATTTTGACCATGACATATTGTTTATGCTACTAATATATCATCACATTATGAGTTTCAAAGCATTTCATCCAAAAATAGAAAAGCTACGGCTATATCTATTATATTGGTCATTTCACGCATTGCACGTGCACGCTCTTGCAAGCACGTGCGCGCAAAATGACCTTCGTTCCGCAAATCTACATAACATGCCTACTGACCCTAAAAAGGTTTTACCTAAGTCGGATGTATAGTTTACAAGATCACTCCCGGACAAAAAAGTACCCAGGAAGAAGAAGAAAAATAATAATAATAACTAGTGCTAATTGTAACGGGAACCGTTACAGATGTTCCCCAAACGCTCCCCAAGTCCCTTTTCGTGCCATATTCCCTGTAAGTTTCATTAAAGAAGGCAAAATCTATGCATTTAAGACGTAAACAACGTTTTCCCAAAAGTATACCAGGCAATGCGGGCGTGCGCATGTGACTGCATGAGCGTAATGACGATATCATCTTGTCTACACTATTTTACTCATTTGCACGTGCACGCACGTGCATGATGGATGACCTTACCTTCTTGTAGGTGTCCATTATGTATGTCTATGTTCTTAATCCCATCCTGTTTGGTTGAAAAACAAGGGAGTTATAGCCATTTAAAGTTTAAGCCAATCAAATTTCAGCGCACGTGCATGCACATGTTTTCATGACAATTATTATATATCATATTGTAGGACATCTTAAAGTATGCCTATGTTTTAAATTTCAAAGCATTTTGTAAAAAAAAAACAGAAAAGATATTGAGATTTTTGTTTCAGCCAATCAGAGCAGAGCGCACGTGCACACACGTGCATGCATGTGAATGGTGACCATACCATCCTATAGGAGTCCTTCATGTCTATCTATGTTCTAAATCCCATGCTGTTTGGTTGAAAACCAAGGGAGTTATACTCATTTAAAGTTTCAGCCAATCAGATTGCAGCGCACGTGCATGCACGTGATTTCATGAAAAATTTTATATATCATATTGTAGTACATCCTAATGCATGTCTATGTTATAAATTTCAAAGCATTTCATCATAAAACAAAAAAGATATTAAGATTTCTGTTTCAGCCAATCAGAGCAAAGCGCACGTGCATGCGCGTGAGTTCATGCAAATTTGACCATGTCATCTTATCTACACAGCTTATATATCTTTATATAATGAGTTTCAAAACATTTTATCAAAAAATATAAAAGTTACAACCATATTAAATATATCAGTCATTTTACTCATTGCACGCGCCCGCACGTGCATGCGAATGCGCGCAAAATGACCTTCGTTCGGCACATCTACACAACATGCCTACTAACCCTAAAAAGGTTTTAACTTAGTTTGGTGAGCAGTTTCTGAGAACACTTCCGGACAAAAAAGTACCGGAGAAGAAATAAGAAGAAAAAAGAATAATAATAATAATAATAATAATAAGAAACAGAGTAAAAACAATATGTTCCCCAACTTCGTTTGGGGAACATAATAAGAAACAGAGTAAAAACAATATGTTCCCCAACTTCGTTTGGGGAACATAATAACGCAAAGCATATATCAGACTTTCAGTTTGTAGAAATCTTTCAAAGAAACAAGAAATAACTCTGCAATGTTTTTCGACAAAAATTGCACTAGTTCTATAGTTTCAAACAGACGCTTGTCTCCGTAAGCTCCGACGAGCTTTGTGACGTCGTATGACGTCACAGCTAGTCGAGATGTCTCGTGCGGCTTGACGTTCGAAGTGGCTGATCTTAAGTGCTTTTGATGGTACAACTGCGCTCGCCCCAACGGTCACACCGTAAAACATATTATAAAGCATTCTCCATTTAAAAAATCAGCTATGTACATACCTTCCCAAAATAATTTTGAATTCAGGGTTGGTTATAATTTTAACTTACACTGGCAATTCGAATTTTAGATCCATCATCATAATCACTCTTCATTTGGTCAACATTAATGCAAATTTGCTCGTTATCAGGAGAGATTGGTGCCCAACTATGGCGCTGACCAGCACATCGTATGCCCACTTTCAGCTCGGCTGCAGCTTTGATTACCCTTGACATTTCTTCTTTCGTTGTAGGTTTACAAGAAATTACACAACTTCTCTGTGTTGCTGCCCAATTTTTAAATTCTTCAATTCGAAAGACTGGATTGGCACCAACTATCTCTTGAAGTTTTTTCATTGTCTCTTCCATGTCCTTTTGAAAAACGTAAAGATTTTAAATTCATATACACATAAATAAACAATTCGACAATTTTCTTTGATGTATCCGACCAATAAAAGCCTCATATTCAATATATACTGAAAGGAAAAAGAAACGCAGGGTAAAATTTTCAGGTGAATTAAATTTGTTTTTCATAAAATATGTTTTAGTTTTCCTATCTAACTTTTAAAATTATCTTTCAAAAAGATATAGCCAAATTCCCATTTGATTTTGTCTAATAATTCATGAGTTATTGAAGCTCAAATGACGATACCCCCCCAAAAGTGAAAATCGAAAACTCTCATTATCTTCAATGTCTTTCCTGTGCATTTGTCAGAGTCTTATTTCTTCTTTGCATGGAATTTTAACTCTTTGTTTATCTTTCAAACCCTGGCTATATTTGGCATGGGTAACCGCGCAAAAAAATAAGTCAAAGGGCGCGCGCATGCGCCAGTGAGAGGAATGCAACTGTAAGTTGACTGGCTCAAAAATCCTAAATGCGGAATTGTGTTCTTTCAAATTTCGTATGAATGTAATGATTATAATCATCTACTCTATAAATGGCTGTTTTTGTGGTAGTAAGGTGGCGATTTAAGAGATGGCAGGACGAATAGCCCGCTCCTAACATGGCTCTGTTTCGTGTTAACGTCATCGTCACGGTTGATTGAAAACCATTCCAGACCCTCTCTGACAACGGGTAACAAGTTTAATGGGGGAAAATTTACAAGAAATTGCTTTGTAAACCGATGTTGCCTTTTTCATTAATTAGGCAATTCGAAAACAAGACCCCACTGAACTTCCGTAAACTGTGCCAAGATTGCTAGAAATTCATAATGTCTCTTAATATTGAAAAACGATGTGCATACCTCATATGCATCAAATAATGCAAAAAGATTTGTTGACAAACTCGTCATTATCAAATTGCACGTGTTTTGGACTTTTTAGCGTTTTCCCTACGTGACGTCATAAATTTTATGGTTGAGTAATTCTGAATACTGATTTTGCTGCACAGTTACTAAATTTCTCTTCTGACCAATTTTCATAATTTTCGGTGAAGTGGTCAAAATTTTTTCGAACATTATATTACCCTGCGTTTCTTTTTCCTTTCAGTATATTACTAGGAGATATGAGAACATTTGTGACTAGCGCCATAAACTTAAAACCGCTTTAGGTAAATCAATGAATTTTAACAATTTTAGTAAACATCATTTTTTTCTATCAATAGAATAAACCATAAATCATAAGTTTATATTTCAATTTTAAAATTGTTAACGATTTTGAAACAAATGAGATGCTCGGGCGGCGCATCCCCGAACATGACATTTTTATGCGCCCGCATCTAAAGATCCAAGGCGTATATTGTTTTTGTCCTGTCTGTCTGTCTGTTTGTCTGTTTGTCTGCAAACATTAACCTTCGCCATAACTTTTGAAACATGAATGGATGAGACGACATATTTGGTATGCATACTCCTCTAATTAAGCTCTTTCAAATGACACCAAGGTGAATGGCCTTGTGACCATTACTGTGACCTATATGCTAGAAATAGTTTTTTCTGCAAACTTTAACCTTCGCCATAACTTTTGAACCATAAAAGAAAGAGACTTCATATTTGGTATGCATACACCACTGATAAAGCTCTTTTAAATGACACCATGGTCAATGACCTTGTGACCTTGACTGTGAACTATACGCTAAACATTTCTTTTTTTGTCGGCAAACTTTAACATTCGCCATAACTTTTGAGCGAAGAAAGATAGAGAGTTATTATTTGGCATGTATATTTCACTAATTAAGTCCTTTCACATGACACCAAGGTCAATGACCCTGTGGCCTTGACTGTGTCCTATGTGCTAAAAATAGCTTTTTTGAACCTTCACCTTAACTTTTGAACCATGAGAGATAAAGATTTCATTTTTGATATGCATACTTCACTAATCAAGTTCTTTCAAATGACACCAAAATCAATGCCTTTGTGACCTTGACTGTGACATATGCTAGAAATATGCTTTTTCGAACTTTGTTGCCTCCGGGCGCATAGTGTTTCACAAACGCATCTTGTTTCATTCTGAGCATAAATGAGAAAAACTCTAGTGATATGATTTGTCATACAAAAATCCTATATATTTAGGCATGTGATAAGTACGTAAGCGTATTAGTGCCACTTGGACACTTTATATTTTTTTTCTACACTTTAATTTATAAATTTTACACTTTAATCTGTAAAATCTACATTTAAATCTGCAAAATTTACACTTCAATCTGTAAATTTTACACTTTTACACTTTAATCTGTAAATTTTAAACTTCTTATGTGTATAACAATAAATGCGAATAATAGGCAAATTAGTATGGCTGATCCAAGTAAGACTTTTCTTAGAGTATTAGTGAAGAGCAAATCAAACACACGTGCATATCTTCTCAATATATATGATATTGTTTTCTCGCATAATCACCAGTGTTAGATTGACTTGTCCGGTGTGAGACAGCAGTGTGAGATTTTTCTGTCTTACACTGTGTATAACTACGCCGCGAGCGATAACGTAAGCATTCCGTCTTTATATATAAAGAAATCGTAACAATGTTAAAAAATACCACATATACTAAAATGTTGTCATTCAACTTATTAAAATAAACTTATTTTCACATGATATACCCTCAAAATGAAAATTCACAGAAAATAATTTCTCAGAAGTAAGACCACCACTCGTTCTAATTACTGCAAGGCATCCTTTTCTCATGGATGCCTACTGCATGGATCTTTCTAAGTTGCAATCTCCCATGCAGAGTTGTCGTTCGTTCCTCTCTCAGACACCTCTGCAATGGGCTCACGTCAAGATTTTTGACATAACTTATAAAACGTGATATTTGAAGAATTGTTTCAATTCAGATCAATAGTTCTGGATTGATTTAGTAAATATCTATCTCAAAACTCAGACATAAGCAGAGAAATTGAATTGTAATGAATTGAAACAAACGCACTATTTCTCGTGTTTAACACTGTGTATACGCGAGCCAACGACAGAGGTGAATGTATGAGCCGATGGTAGAGAGTGTCTAAGTTGATGAAATTAGGCGGAGGGGGGGGGGGTCTCTGACATTCCTTAAAAAAAGCCCAAATGTTTTAATGGGACTCAGAACCGGGAATTTGGCAGTGCATCACACACATTTTGGGCAATATTCTTGTGCTACCGCTTTACGGATGATTCAGACTGTTTGGGATAATGATGTTGAACTGCCACAAGCACTAATTATGTCTTATCATTTTCTTATCATTGAAGTTGTTTGTTTAAATATATCTAAATTTGTTGCAGGACAATGAAACAATTTTTTTACCTGGTTGTGATGCGAAACTTTTACCTCGGACGAAGACCCAGATCACTTCCGGAGTGGTTAAATTTGTCGAAATTTTCAAATTGTGATTAATTGGCGATGAAAATGACACACAATAATGTGTTTAATTAAATGGGTTTTATACTGGTTGACAATTTTTAAAAGTAATTTCCTGACGTCACGGCATCAGGCTGTATAAGGATTGATATTTGCAAGATCCAAATCTAATAGATCATACCTAGAGAGCTAGATTTTGTTCAAGCTGATTTACATTGGAATTCTTTACCTGCATTTTAAAAGAAACAGTTTTCAGAAAAAAGAATCCTGAGGCAAAAAACTTTAGCGTTTACTTCCTTTAATCTTTTTGCATGGAACAATTATTCCATGTATTTTTTGCATTTCTATACTACTGGAACAGTCCATTTATATTCTACGAAAGGGGTGAATCGCTCTTTTCGCGCCAAATTTCACTTAGAAAGCTCACGATTTTTCCTTGGATTGTTCTTTTTTGTGAATGGGTGTGCTAACTTCTATGTACGGAAGCCCGTTGGTGCCACGTACGAAAAAAATTTATCTGGCGACCGCCAGATATTCAGTGGCGGCCGCCATTTAATATCTGGCGGCCGCCACTTATTATTTGGCGACCGCCACTTATATATCTGGCGGTCGCCACCTAATATCTGGCGGCCGCCGAATAAATTATTTTGTGAAATGTGTGTTATTGTGTCTTTATTGGGTTAAGATATGATTGATGTTGACACAGCCGCTGCTTATTGATGAAAAATATAATGATAAAAAAGAATTCTTAAATATTGGAACACTATTCTTGGAAATCCAGAATGCAAAACTATATTTAATATTAATCTGCTCTATACAAAAACATATCTACTAGAAGTGTGGTTTGGAGTGTCTGGTCCTAATAAATCTCTTGGTTGGTTGATTTTCACACTGTATACACCTCTGAAATCACACGTTAAAACATGCGCGCGCATAAGGTAGCCAAAAGTTATCTGGCGGACGCCAGATAAAGTATGTGGCGGCCGCAAATTATTATGTAGCGGTCGCCAGATAAATTATGTGGCGGCCGCCAAATATTATGTAGCGGCCGCCAGATAAATATTTTGCGGCCGCAAGATAAATTATGTGGCGGCCGCCAGATGTTATATAGCGGCCGCCAGTTAAATATGTGTCGGCCGCCAGATATTATGTAGCGGCCGCCAGATAAATATATGGCGACCGCCATATAAATTATGTGGCGGTCGCTAAATAATAAGTGGCTGCCGCCACATAATAATCTGGCGGCCGCCAAATAATAAGTGGCTGCCGCCACATAATTATCTGGCGGCCGCCATATAATAAGTGGCGGCCGCCAGATAAAATATTTTTCGTACATGGCACCAACGGGCTTCCGTAGTACGGGAATTAAATAAAGTTTGTCCTTTTAACCTCCTTCTAATACTTCAGAAATTCTATCTACAAATTTTATCTCATTCTTTTAATAGTTTAAGTAACATATATCGTATATATCAGTATGTGGACAAGCAACACTAAAGATTTTTTTTCCCGAATCCGCGGTTGTTTACTACATAAATGGACTAGTCCAATAATAATCATCGCAGTTCAACAATTCATGGTCTCAGATGCATGAACATTTGTATCCCCGTTTCAGATGCATACAATAGATAAGAAACCAGTACAAAATCTTGGATTGTCCCCCACAAAGGCTTAAATATTGAATTTTCCTATTTTATTTTTAATATATATGATAGTGGACCCCCCCCCTCCTTTTTAAGAGAAAAAAAAAAACATAAATACTTTACTACTGTTAACTTTAGTGGAATAAATACACTCCCACAAAACATGCAAAATGTGTATTTTTAATTATATCCATCTTTTAAAATGTTTACAATGCATGATTTCATCTCAGATATTATTGATATATAATAATAGGTGTAATGTATCTTTCAATTTAGATTCAAGGGCAGATCAATCTACTTGCAGACCCCCCCCCCCCCAACAGAATAACAGTTTTCAAAATATAAAGCAAGGACATATTTTAATCCACAAAAGTATTGATCAAAAGGTTTATCTCTCCTCATGCAGATATTGATTGATTTAGTCAGGCAAGCTTTTTAACAGTTTTAACTAGATGCTGTCATGAGACAGTAATACCCGCACTAAGGTGTTTGCCTCTAAAACACGCTCCTACATATTGGCCGGCTTTCCAAGGAAAAAGTCAAAATAATTCTATAATTTACATAGGCGTCGGAACCGGTGGAGGGGGGGGGGGCTAGGGCCGGTGCTTTTTTTCCAAACATATACTTAGTATAGATATTGAACATTGCTTCATAGGTTTAGCCCCCCCCCCACTTTCCACAGACACATGGCAGTATACATGTAGGTAAAAAATGGGAAAAAGGTAGTGTATAGAAAACAAAATTATGGTACTGAAGTTCGAATTCAACCCCCCCCCCCCCCCACCCCACCCCCGGAATAGGATTTTCGTGTTTGGGAAATTGATGTTTTCGTTTTCTTTTTTTTTTTTTTTTTTTTTTTGCTTGTCAGGTTTTTTTAGAAGGTATAAAAATTTTTTTTTACACCTAGCCCCCCCACTTTGAATTTGCTTCCGACACCAATGATTTACATGTATTCATCAAACTGAGTATGAAATTCTCAGACCGGCCCTGTGACCTATAACTCAGAACCTCTTATATTTATTTTACATGCTTAATTCATTATATACCAGTTTGAATTCTATTAATGATGTAAATTAGATTTTGATAAATGTTTTGCTCATAATAGGACCTTTTTAAATTTATTAATCCCCCCCGTCGACACCACAATCACACAGCACATACTGTTTGGAATAGGCTAGATGGAAAAGTTTTGTTAAAACATCGTTTGTTATGAATTAATTTAAAATTTGTTCTTGTACTATACATGTTAACATGTAAATTTCTACATCACATCACGTTGCGTCACCCATTATCATATTTTTAGATTAAACACCATTTGGCACACCTCGGCCGATTCCCACTTCATCTGATAAGGTGACGGAATCGACGAAGGTTTGTCGAATGGAATTAGCACAAATGGCTGCAGTCTGATGTGCATTGGATTAATTCATTTTGTGTTATAACTGGATTTATATTTCATGAAGTTGACGAGACAAACATGTATGGCAGTCGGTAAGTACAAGTTTAAGTATAGTGGGGAGTAAAATAAACCCAAACGATTAGGTTAAAGTTCAAAAAGGGTCAAAGATCATCGCATGGCACACTAGACGAATTTCATATTGTGAAGTTATCTGCCAGTGCCATTGTCGATGTGACATTCAGTTACTGCCAATACTGGTGCGGATCCAGAATTTTTTTTCGGGAGTAGGGAGAGGGGTTCACATCTCAGTCAAAAAATTTCCAGCCCAGAATTTCCTGACAAGCAGGAGAAAAAAAACTGAAATTAAATAAACAAAATAAAAACAATGATAGTGTGGTCAATGTTTTCTCAGTTAGGGGGAGGATGTCCAAAGTCATTTTTTATTTGCTTCAGTATATAGTCTTGTTTAAATAACAAAGCAAATTCCAGGGGGGGGATGGGGGGGATTCCAATCTCCCTACCCACTCCCTGTCCCTGAAATAACAATCTATTTTGTGATTCCAATTAAATAGTATATTTTTTTCCATTTGACTAATTATACATATTTTGTTTCTTGTGTTTATATTATGTCTGTCTATTTTTCTGCAGAAATTATAACCTTGCCCATAAGTTTTAAGTGGGATGGGCTACACAAATGGCTTCTACATTTTATAGGTTTATTTCTTGTGACAATTAAGACCTTTTATTTGGGTACCATTAATTTTTACCTGAAATCCCTTGACCTAGGATACACATTTTTACAAGAAAAATACCAAACTTTAAACTTGGCCTAAATTTTGATCAATAGGTGCTAGGGCTTTCATGCTTAACATGTGTATTCATTGTGAACTGTCAACAATTATAAATATGTTTGACCTTGACCCTAGAGTTTGAACCACTTAAAAAAAATTAACCTTGGCAATTAACTTTTGAACAGGAATTACTAGGGATATCTTTATTTCACATGTGCATTCCTTGTGACAAGACTTTCTTCTGATACTAACAATTTGAATCCTTTGACCTTGAACTTTAAGTTTGACATATATTTGAGAAACTTCAACCTTCGCCATAGGCTTCCATACAGGGACATCAGTGTTTCACAAACACATCTTGTCTTCATTATTATTTGGTGGTGTCTCCATATGAGGGAAAAATTCCCAAGAGAGATGTATTCACAACAAACAAACAAATTACTAAAGAAAATATAAAACATGAATATGTTGGTCATGTATATCTCTGCATGAAAAAAACAGCTTTTCAAATACTGCAACCATATTCTAACCCTTTCAAAACACTCATTTGAGCTTTTCTGGTTTCCTTAACATGTAACGTCTGTCGTGACGTGTCGTCCATCTGTTTGTCTGAAAACTTTTTACATTTTTAACTTCTCTAGAACCACTGGGCCAATTTTACCCAATTCATATAGAAATATGTATATTTGTATGTCAGACTGTCCATCTGTCTCAATAAATTTAACCTTGGTCATCACGGTCATATCTACTGAATATTAAACTTATGTATTAGTATTTACCTGTGAGAATGGCATGGTTTTTTTATGTGCCCGGATCGATAGATCCCGGGCGTATATTGTTTTTGTCCTTTCTGTTTGTCTTTTTGTCTGTTTGTCTGTTTATCTGTTTGTCGTCAACTTTAACCTTGGCCATAACTTTTGAACAATAAGAGATAGAGACTTCATATTTGGTATGCATACTCCAGTAATAAAGTCCTTTCAAATGACCTCAAGGGACATGACCTTGTGACCTTGACTGTGACCTATATGCTAAAAATAGCTTTTTCCACTGTTTGTCATAACTTTTTAACCATAGGAGATAGGGACTTCATATTTGGTATGCATACTCCACTAATAGAATCCTTTCAAACAACATCAAGGTCAATGATCTTGCAACCTTGACTGTGACCTATATGCTAAAAATAGCTTTTTACACTTTTTGCCATAACTTTTTAACCATAGGAGATAGGAACTTCATATTTGGTATGCATACGATATCGATAAAGTCCTTTCAAACGACGGCAAGGTCAATGATCTTGTGATCTTGACTGTGACCTATATGCTAAAAATAGCTCTTTACACTTTTTGCCATAACTTTTGAACCATAGGAGATAGAGACTTCATATTTGGTATGCATACTCCATTGATTAAGTTCTTTCGAATGACACCATGGTCAATGACCTTGTGACCTTGACTGTGATCAATATGCTAAAAATAGATTTTTTGAACTTTGTTGCCGCCGGGCGCATAGTGTTTCACAAACAAATCTTGTTTTTTTTTTACCTGTGACCTAGAAGTTTGACCTACTTGCAAAAAAATTAAATTGTTATAAATTCATCATTTTGAAGGAGAAAAGTTAGGGCATTCATATCATAATGCATGTATATTATTACCTGTGATAAGACCTTTCCAAATAAATCATGATTTTTACTCTGTGACCTTGACCTTGAAGAGGTCAAGCCTCTACTTTTCAAAAATGTTGCATTTGCTTATAACTTTTGATTGAGATGAGATATGACTCTCACATTTGACATATACATTAATTACTCATAAGAATTCAAGGTGTTTCCCAGCATGTGATGCTTTTTTTTTACCCCTTGACGTTGATGTTTTACATAATTTTCAAAATATGTAACTCTCCTAAAATATGATTAGGCTTCTGAGTAACATTAAGGAAGACTTCAGGGAAGACAGGGCTTTTTTCACAAAAAACGTCATTTTTCGACCCATATTTGACCCCCCAGGACAAAATCTTAATTCCAAAACCTTACTGCACATCTACCTGACACCACCAACCATCTCCCAACAGATGATTAGGCTACTGTGTAAAATGTAGGAGAAGTTCAGGGAAGACGGGGCTTTTTGCATAAAAAATGTCATTTTTTGACCCCCATTTGACCCCCCAGGGCAAAATAAAAATTCCGAAACCTTACTGCACATCTACATGACCCCACCAACCATCTCTCAAAAGATGAATAGGCTGCTGAGTAAAATGTAAGAGGAGTTCAGGGAAAACGGGGCTTTTTGTATAAAAAACGTTATTTTTCCACCCCAATTTGATCCCCCGGGGCAAAATCTAAATTCAGAAACCTTACTGCACATCTACATGACACCACCAATCATCCCCCAAAAGGTGATTAGGCTGCTGTGTAAAATGTAGAAGGAGTTCAGGGAAGACGGGACTTTTTGCACAAAAAACGTCATTTTTCAACCCCCATTTGACCCCCCGGGGCAAAATCTAAATTCCGAAACCTTACTGCATATCTACATGACACCACCAACCATCTCCCAAAAGATGATTAGGCTACTGTGTAAAATGTAGAAGGAGTTCAGGGAAGACGGGGCTTTTTGCATAAAAAAACATCATTTTTCTACCTCCATTTGACCCCCTGGGGCAAAATCAAAATTCCGAAACCTTACTGCACATCTACGTGACAACACCAATCATCCCCCAAAAAATGATAAGGCTGCTGTGTAAAATGTAGAAGGAGTTCAGGGAAGAGGGGACTTTTTGCACAAAAAACGTCATTTTTCAACCCCCATTTGACCCCCCGGGGCAAAATCTAAATTCCAAAACCTTACTGCATATCTACATGACACCACCAACCATCTCCCAAAAGATGATTAGGCTACTGAGTAAAATGTAGAAGGAGTTCAGGGAAGACGGGACTTTTTGCACAAAAAACGTCATTTTTCGACCCCCATTTGACCCCCCCACTACTGGACGAAAAAAGTGCTGAGAATCCCAAATTTTACTGATAAAGTTTGATAATTACTGATACTGTGCTGTTGTTGCTGATAAATACTGATATTTACTGTTATTATTACTGTTGTTGCTGATATTTTTTGTTGTTTCTGATAAATACTGATAATTACTATTGACTTTTACTGTTGAGTCTGATAAATACTGATAAATACTGTTGAGGTACTGTCGTTGCTGAGAATTGCTGATAATTACTGTTGAGGTACTGTCGATGCTGAGATTTACTGATAATTACTGTGGTCATTGTTTTTAACGTGGTAATTGGTTTAAAATAAAACAGAGGGCTATAAAAACCTTCAATTATTACTTTCTTTTACTTGAATTATCATGACAAAATTTTCATATTTCTTTCAATGTTCTGCTTGTGACAAAATTACATGACTGTATGTATGTATGCTGATCTCAATTTCTACTATTACCTTTGTGAAAATTTTGACAATAATCGAATGATTTATTAACAGAATGAATATATAGAAATAGAATTAATAAAAAAAAATTAACTGAAGAAAAAAAATGGAATTTTACTTTTGCATAAGATCTTCTTGAAAAATAAACTGTAAATAAAAAGAAAATTATGCTATCTTAAAAAAGATCCATCGCCGCCTTTCCTGACTCCAAGAAAATTATGTAGGGAGATCGGTGATCTTTTTTTCAATAATAAGAAAAAAGTTCTTAATGGATGGAAAAAATTTGGGATAAAAAAAGTTTCCTGCAGGTTCGAAAAGTTGGATTTGTTCCGTTTTCACTAGGTCAACTGGTCGAGTTTGGACAACATTTTGTTTTTGAAGGCCAATTTTTCTCGAAAACAATTATTTTTATCTTGTTAAATGTACAGTTTTCTGGTCTCTTTTTGTCGAAATATTTGAAAATTTGCTCGAAAATTAGAAATTTTATCCCTTTTAAAAAGTAACTAAGAGGTGAAAACAGGTGTGAATATGTTCAATCTGTGGGCACTGATTTTAATTAATAATTTATTTATTTATTCATTTATTTTTAATGTTATGTAGACGTTTGTAGATCGTCCAAGAATTAAACTCCTCCACATGTACATATGTACAAGTACACAATGGGGCGAGCTGATTAAAAATTAGAGGTTAAGAATCCCTAGTGCAAAGGTACATGTGTTTAGTTTGTCTCTTAAAATTTAAATACAAAATCTTTTTTTATTTAATCAGTTTTGAAATCTCATTAATTTTTTTTTATTTGATTTTATCGAATGGGAAATAAGAACTGAAATGAGACTTAATTTAATATGTCACTATTAGTATATGATCAAATTGATCGATTTAATTTTGCGTGGTAAAAAGTTGAAAGGAAAACACCTTTAAATTGATTTCAATTGATCAGAAATCGGTGATCGACCTGTGATTTGGCTGTATTGTGTACATGTCTTCAGCCCCGGGGTAGAACGGGGTACAACTTGTATATTCCATGCAAATTGTAGTGGTCAGCGTAACAATGGGCACTAATTACCTATTGTTCTTCGTCAGCGGCTACCGGTGTTATCAATAAACAAACTACCTACGTTGTACATGTACTCGCTACTTTGGAACAATCTTAAAGTTTATGGTCGCACAAAAAAAAACGTAATATTGAATTTGATGACGAATAAAATTGATAGAAAAAATATTTAGAATAGAACACTTTGGTACAATAATAAAAAAAAAAAAGATATATACATGTACATCATGTACGTTGTACAGACTTATTTTAATTATTAATTCAATTCTCAAAGATCTATCTTTCTTCAGTATTTAATTTCATTTTTTAGTTTTACGCATATTTCTTTAATCAATCAATCAATCATTTATTTGAATCTTTTTACTATTTCAGATTAGTATACATAGACCATAAAAACATATAAAATGTAGGTGATTTTATACATAACAGTAGGTCTAAAAGGCATGCGTGAATAAGAAACTAAACAAAAATATTTTGTAGGTTGCTATAATGCGAAGTAAGGGAATTTAGGCCGGGGAGTATATTTTGTTTATCAGATAAAAGAATATCCCGGGGGAGGTGGTCACATGTATTTTCAATTCTGAATCTCTGCTAACGATGGTTTGGGACCGGTAAATACGTAGACGAGAAATTGACTTCAATTTTTAATTAAAAAAAAAAAAAAAAAGAGTGCAAAATATACAATCATATACGTAGATATAAAGAGAAAGATTGTTTAGTGTAGCACTTTTTTGAAATAATTTTAGCATTAATTGTACACAATTCAGATGCAGGGAAACTCCACTTCGCTTTATCCGAGAAAAAAAAAACCTTAAATGTATGGATTTTGAATGTCAGAAACATGACGTTGTCGTTGTGTATCGCACTCATGAATAAATGTTATAATTACTTCAGCTCTGAATTTTGTATGGTTCATTGCAATTGATTCTCTAAAATAATTTTATTCATGCATAATTATAAAAAAATTCGATAAGTATAATATCATAACTTGCATGACTTTTAAAACACACAACTAAAGAACAGACCTTGCCCTATCGGCTATCACTTAATTGTAAGCAGTATTTCACCCCTCCTTTTTGTGCTACAATCAAGTAAAATCATATAAATAAACACCAAGTCTGTACTGTTCGTTATACAAAGGTCTCGGACAAAAATGGAATAAAAAAAAAAAATTATAATCTCTGCACAAAATTCTAATTTTACAAAAACGCAAGCCGCAACGATATCCCTATGGCAGAATGTACTAATAATTGACCCGATTCTAAAACGAAAGTAGAACTTTTACACGTGCATGGTTGACATGTATGTTCCAGAACAACAAGCACAAAGTGTGCATTAATGGAAAAAAAGTTAATTCAAGTTATGATTTATTTTATTTTGTTTTTTAACTGACTGACCGCATATACCATGTTTAAGGAGTGGCGCATAATATTAGAAGCCATATGCCCATAGACTTAATACTGTATACAATGAAAAAAGAATTAGCCTATAAAGAAAGACATGTATATTTCATTGACTGAAAATCACACTGCATAAGATTTATGTCATGTAGTGTACAATACTTAAGCCTTAACAAATAAAAGAGAGAGAGAGAGAGAGAAAGCTAAAATGCGACACAATGATATAAAATTCGCAGGGAGGACATCGGAGAACTAGAGCGCGCTGTCTACATAATATATAAATAATATATAGATATATTTCCACATCAAGAAATGAAAGATATTGTAATGTTTGTAATACTGGTGTGATTGAGGATGAAATACATTTTCTTTTTCACTGTAATTCTTACTCTAAGCTAAGAAACGCATTCTTTAGTAATATTTATAACATAACAAAGAAAAATATTAATCTTAGCAATGAGAAATATATGCTACAATTATGTATAAACAGTAATATACAAAAAGTCTTGAAAGTTACTGTTAAATTTATCAGAGACTGTTTTGATCTTAGAAGTCAATTACTTGACAATTCTTGAAAAAATATGTAAACATTATTTAATGTTGTTCAGTGGGCCTTTGCCAATTATTGTAATTGTGTTTGTGCCAATAAAGTATTTGTATTTGTATTTGTATTTGTATAAAAAAAAAAAATAATTAAAGATGCTTCACCCTGTCACATTCTTCTATAATATAACAAAGTGTACGCTTAAGACTATATTTATGACAAATATTTAATACTGTCTTGTTAAAATGAGATCTTAATTTAAAAATAAATGGAAAGGGGGGGGGTGTTTTCAACTTAATGTGCTCATGCATTTCAGTTCTCCACACGGTAAAATAAATTGATAGTTACATCCATTGACTGTATTGAAGTATTAAAGATATTAAAGATACCCACAAAAAGCTTTTGATGACAGTACACAGACATGTGAGAAAAAATATGAGATGAGATTTTTTTTAACCTTTATGAACAAATATTAAAGAAAAACCACTGCAAATACAATAGAATAGTTTTCCTCAGATAATGTCATCTACGTGTAAGGAGAAATTTAAAGAAAAAAAACATAAACATTTATGAAAGCCTATGTTAACATTATGGTCTAAAAATAATTATAATGTAATTAATAGCTGAAAACTGAAAACAAATTAATAAAACGTGACTTTTTTATTTAGAATAATTTATTTTGTAATTGAGTGTAATGAATTTATTAAAATACTTTAAAAAAAAAACAAATAATTATTTCTCAGGGTATTTTAATCCATTCCCAGGTTAAAAACAATGACCACAGTAATTATCAGTAAATCTCAGCATCGACAGTACCTCAACAGTAATTATCAGTAATTCTCAGCAGCGACAGTACCTCAACAGTATTTATCAGCATTTATCAGACTCCACAGTAAAAGACGACAGTAATTATCAGTATTTATCAGCAACAGCTAAAATTATCAGCATCTCAGACTCTGTTCAACCTTTGTTGAATAACAAGATTAAGTATTTAAGGAAAAACCTTTTTGAGTCACGACCAATTAATAATAAGCAAATGCCCATTACATGTTGAACAGAATGAAGGTATCCAACGGGCATTGGACAGGTGTCTAATACCTGTTGGGTTATATTTTGACGAAGGGATTGAACTACCCTAGAACAATTGAACATGTGTACATTGTCCAATTCTATTTGGGTTTCTTGAATCTCCTCATCAAAACACAACCCAACAGGTAATGGACACATGTCCAACTCCTCTTGGATATCTACATTCCACCCAACAGGCAATGGACACTTGTCCAATTCTTCTTGGGTTTCTTGAATTGTTTCATCAGAATACCACCCAACAGGTAATGGACACTTGTCCAATTCTTCTTGAGTTCTTGAATTGTTTCATCAGAATACCACCCAACAGGTAATGGACATCTGTCCAACTCCTCTTGGATATCTAATCCCACCCAACAGCTAATGGACACTTGTCCAATTCTTCTTGGGTTTCTTGAATTGTTTCATCAGAATACCACCCAACAGGTAATGGACACCTGTCCAACTCCTCTTGGATATCTACATCCCACCCAACAGATAATAGACACTTGTCCAATTCTTCTTGGGTTTCTTGAATTGTTTCATCAGAATACCACCCAACAGGTAATGGACACCTGTCCAACTCCTCTTGGATATCTACATCCCACCCAACAGATAATATACACTTGTCCAATTATTCTTGGGTTTCTTGAATTGTTTCATCAGAATACCACCCAACAGGTAATGGACACCTGTCCAACTCCTCTTGGATATCTATATCCCACCCAACAGGTAATGGACACTTGTCCAATTCATCTTGGGTTTCTTGAATTGTTTCATCAGAATACCATCCAACAGGTAATGGACAGCTGTCCAACTCCTCTTGGATATCAACATCCCACCCAACAGGCAATGGACACTTATCTAATTCTTGGGTTTCTTGAGAATCCTCTCATCAGAATACTACCCAACATGTAATGGACACCTGTCCAATTCCTCTTGGATATCTTCATTCCTTCAATAGTATATAAACTAAAAGGCATTGGACATTCTTCTTGGGTTACTCAAATTTTTTTTCATATGAAAGAAAACCCAATAGGTATTGGACATTGGTTCAACTCTTCTTGGATATTACATCCCAACATTAGAATAAAACCCAACAGGTGATGTTTACCTGTCCAATTCTTCTTGTGTTACTTATACCTTCATTAAAATTGTCAAATTTGTCTTGGATATTTATACTCTTGCATTAGATTGCAAACACAATAAGTATAACATTTACCTTCCCTAGTTGAATTCAAATTTATCTGCATAAGCACACATAAGTCCAAAACACATTTAATACTTTAATTCTAACATTCCACATCTCATTCAGTGTACACTTTACAAATGATATGAAATATATAAGCATCTTGTGCCTAAACTATTTGGCTTTTAAAGAATTTTATAACCATGTTTGCAAAATTTAAATTTAAATATTGGAACTTGGAGTAAGTCATTACAGGTAGAGCAAGATGCTGAAAACCATATTGATAAATAGATCACACCCTTGATAAAATATTTGCCTTCAGTTGCTAAGATTGTGTTGTATTATATGGAAAATTTCTATAATCCTGTTCATTACAGATACATGTACAATGCATATTTTCCCTGTAATAATAAAAATACTTCTGAGATGTAAAAGAATGGATTAAATAGTCACGGATGTTAAAAAGATATTACATGACCTCATAAATCTGGTTTGGAAATCACAAACTTAGTTTTGAAGCCGATTAAACAGTGTCGCACCAGAAAACTCGGATACAAGTACAATGAATGAATTCGTTGTATCAAAACTTTAAAATAATTGATGCACTATGTCCAAATCTTTTCAACAAATCGGGATAAAGATATTAAATCAAATCAACACTGTTATAAGTCTTAGAGCTAGAGAAAAGTCATTACATGCCCAAATTTTACGTGTAAGACTTTGATCCTATATTTCAATAAATATCAAAATGGTTTTATTTTTGTTTCTGTTCAATACTTTCTTCTTCAGGGTCTCTCATGGCCTATACTGTATGATACCCCCATTGACCCTGTTCTTTTATATTGCCATATGCTTATCCAGTAGCAGTGGTTATGCTCAGGCAATCTTTGAAATATTCCTCATTTCATGCATCTCCTTCAGTTCTGCCTCTGTCCATTTTATTCATTCTGCAATTAGATAAAGGCATTTCTTTGCCGTATAAAACATGTTTTTCTTGACTACCGCAAGATCACCCTTTATGTTGATCAATCCCAACCAAGAAGTAGAAGTATATTTCTTATTCAGAAATATGTATTGATAAATAAAATGGAAGAAAAACTAAATTCTATCAACTCTTTTTTTTTTCTTCTATGTCTAACTGCATCTTCATCCTACCCCCCATCCACCATAATTTTATCAAAATGGAATCATCATTCAAAACACAAAACAATGTTGCATATTAATTAGATAGTATGTTAGTTTCTGATTGTTAAGAAGGAGATTTAAAAAAGATTTTACACCCATTCCTTGCAAATTTTAGACTTCTAATGTAACACTATCAGTACATTAATTAGGGGTACATAATCTTCAAAAACATCTCTACACTTAATGATAAAGCTTTCACATTAGTATTGTTTTTAGCCCAATGGTTCTGCTAAAGAGGATTTAAAATTGAACCAAACCTTACTAACTGCTTTGAAATTATATCGACAGGGACAGACACACTTGACACTCCATCCCCCCTTCCTGGGGTATGCTTTGCACAAAATTTAATTAAAATTGACTAAGCTGGATAGAAGTTGAAAATATGAAAAACTAGTGCTAATTGTAACGGGGACCGTTACAGATGTTCCCCAAACGCTCCCCAACTCCCTTTTGGTGTCATATTCCCTGTAAGCTTCATTAAATAAGACAAACTGTATGCATCTGAGATTTTAACAACATTTACAAAGAAGTGTACAAAAATCATTTAAACTTTAGCATTGCACGCGTGCACATGTGAATGCATTTGCGTCATGACCATATCATCTTGTCTACACAATCTTTATTTTTAATACACTGAATATTAAAGTATTTAATCCAAAATTAATTAAAAAATACGCTCATTCAAGTGTATGTTTGATTTTACTCATTTCACGTGCACGCACGTGCATATATGAGCATGGTGACCATACCTTCTTGTAGAAGTCCATTACATCTATCTATGTTCAAAATTCCACCCCGTTTGGGTGAAAACTAAGGGAGTTATAGCTGTTTAAAGTTTCAGCCAATCAGATTGCAGCACATGTACACGCACGTGTATGCATGTGCATGGTGACCAAACCTACTTGTAGAAGTCCTTTATATCTATCTATATTCCAAATCCCATCCTGCTTGGTTGAAAACCAAGGGAGTTATAGCTGTTTATAGTTTCAGCCAATCAGATTGCAGCGCACGTGCATGCACGTGTTTTCATGATAATTGCTTTATTTCATGTTGTAGGATATCCTAATGCATGGCTATGTTCAAAATTTCAAAGGATTTCGTCAAAAACCAAGAAAGATATTGAGACTTTAGTTGCAGCCAATCAGAGCGAAGTGCACGTGCATGCGCGTGAGATCTTGCTATTTTCACCATGTCGTCATGTCTATACTACTAATATATCCTCACATTATGAGTTTCAAAGCATTTCATCTAAAAAAAGAAAAGTTGTGGCTATATCTATTATATTGGTCATTTCACGTGTTGCACGTGCACGCTCTTGCAAGCACGTGCGCGCAAAATGACCTTGATTCCGCAAATCTACATAACATGTCTACTAACCCTAAAAAGGTTTTACCTACATCGGACGAACAGTTTACAAGATCATTCCCGGACAAAAAAGTTCCAGGAAGAAGAAGAAGAAGAAGAAGAAGAAAAATAATAATAACTAGTGCTAATTGTAACGGGGACCGTTACAGATGTTCCCCAAACGCTCCCCAACTCCCTTTTGGTGCCATATTCCCTGTAAGCTTCATTAAACAACCTCTATGCATCTGAGATTTTAACAACATTAACAAAGAAGTGTACAAAAATCATTTAAACTTTAGCATTGCACGCGTACACATGTGAATGCATTTGCGTCATGACCATATCATCTCGTCTACACAATCTATATTTTTAATATACTGAATATTAAAGTATTTAATCCAAAATTATTAAAAAAAATACGCTCATTCAAGAGTATGTTTGATTTTACTCATTTCACGTGCACGCACGTGCATACATGAGCATGGTGACCATACCTTCTGGTAGAAGTCCATTACATCTATCTATGTTCTAAATTCCACCCCGTTTGGGTGAAAACTAAGGGAGTTATAGCTGTTTAAAGTTTCAGCCAATCAGATTGCAGCACATGTACACGCACGTGTATGCATGTGCATGGTGACCATACCTACTTGTAGAAGTCCATTATATCTATCTATGTTCCAAATCCCATCCTGTTTGGTTGAAAACCAAGGGAGTTATAGCTGTTTAAAGTTTCAGCCAATCAGATTGCAGCGCACATGCATGCACGTGTTTTCATGATAATTGCTTTATTTCATGTTGTAGGATATCCTAATGCATGGCTATGTTCAAAATTTCAAAGGATTTCGTCAAAAAACAAGAAAGATATTGAGACTTTAGTTGCAGCCAATCAGAGCGAAGTGCACGTGCATGCGCGTGAGATCTTGCTATTTTCACCATGTCGTCATGTCTATACTACTAATATATCCTCACATTATGAGTTTCAAAGCATTTCATTTAAAAATAGAAAAGTTGTGGCTATATCTATTATATTGGTCATTTCACGTGTTGCACGTGCACGCTCTTGCAAGCACGTGCGCGCAAAATGACCTTGATTCCGCAAATCTACATAACATGTCTACTAACCCTAAAAAGGTTTTACTTACATCGGACGAACAGTTTACAAGATCATTCCCGGACAAAAAAGTTCCAGGAAGAAGAAGAAAAACTAGATGCGTTCTTGTTGCTAAAGCAACAAGCGGTCTTCCGACCGACTTTTCGTTAGATATCTATGCTGCTTCATCCCATGAAATAGGTTTCAGAATGTATTTTTCCCTTTACGTTCATTTACAGCAGTCTCTCAACATATATCATGATTATTACAGATAAACCTCAAAATATCTTTAAATATAGCTTTCAAAAATCGGCAAAATATTTCATACATGTTATAAAAAGTGAGAAAAGTCATTTACAATTGAAAAATGATAGAAACAAAGAAAAAATTTGGGAACGCCCACGGCGGGATTCGAACCCCCGACAGTGGGACAAAGTTTGGTTCGATCATATCTTTTCAATAAATGCACGCATCAAGATTCTGAATACATATTTAGAATTCTCATAAGACACACTATAAACCCTGTAAATCAAAAAGAAAAATATTGAAAAACAAAAAAGTTGAAAAATAAGACTTTTTGAATTCACTTCCGTTTGCGACCGGAAGTGCCGACGACGAAAAATAAAGGTCGTTCCCCATAATGGAGCTCGATGTTCTATCACCTTAGATAGTTTCACTTTCATATCTTCAGCCGTTCTCGAGAAAAATGCTGGACAAAATGCCTTTTAAAAAAAACAAAAATCCCCCAAAATCGCGAACGAAAGTGAATTTCGAAAAAATAAAAAACACATCTGGAGATATTATCATGATGCAGCATCCCTGTGAAAATCTTTTAAATCCATCCACGCACAGCTGAGATATCGCTCTAACTATGAAAAAAAGAATAATAATAATAATAATAATAACTAGAGCCGAGCTCGTTGCAAAGCAACGAGTAGGTCTTCCGTCCTGCTTGACCGGAAGTGCATCTGTAACTTTCATTTTTCAAAAAAAAAGAGTAATGAAGTTCAAAAATGGTTTAATCCTCCAAATCTATATTAATTAATGCAATATTAAGCCATTTTTGGCTACTTCCGGTTTGACCGGAAGTGACGTCGACGGACGGAAAATTAAGATTTAAGCTTCCAGTGACATAGGTTACCCAAAAATCTGTCAAGAACGGCAAAAATATGCAATTTTTGACTACTTCCGGTTTGACCGGAAGTGACGTCGCCGGACGAATTTTGACGAGCCCATTAGATAAAACTTGACATTTTGAACAACTTTGCTTCTTTGACGTATTACAAATTCTCAATACCTTTTGAGATATAAAGGAAAAACTTTTGGCCCTTTTTGGCCCTTTATTATAGGGGCCAGCCCCTTAACGTTGATATCTTTCGAAAGATTGTGACATTCTCAACAAGTTTGGTTCTATATGTCTTTACAAAATGTTAACATGTAAAAAGATATTGCAGAAAAGGTGTCAAAAATTTCTAAGTCCCTGATAGAACTTTTTCGAGCCATAGCGAGCGCCGACGTGCGGCACTTCCGGAAAAAAAGAGTGGTGTGTGACAAAAGAGCTCACATTGCTCTATCATCGCTGAAAATCTCATGTTTCTGTCTTAAGGCATTTTCGAGAAAAATGATGGACAATGAGACCCCCTGAAAATCACTAAATCGCTGAAATCTCAAAACCGGAAGTGACGTCATCAAAACAAAAAATTATATATCAGGTTTGTTTGATGTTCTATCAGTCCTGAAAGTTTCATCAAAATCGAACAAGCCGTTTCCGAGAAATCGTGCACACAAAATCGGTAAGAAAAAAAAACAATAATAATAATAACTAGAGCAAAGCTCGTTGCAAAGCAACGAGTAGGTCTTCCGTCCTGTTTGACCTTCCGATACAAATTAATTTTAATCAAATTATTTTTTTAAACAGCATGTCTATACAAAATTTTGAAAAGTGAAGAATTTTTCATATACATCTTTGGGACATAAAAGAGCATCCAAGTTTGTTATTTAAATGTGTTATTTATTCAAATAAACATGTGGTGTTCTATCACCGTGAGAAATTTAACATTTCTTTGTTCACTTGTTCCTGAGAAAACGGCTGCATTTCATTTCCGGAATGTTTGGTAATTATCAAATTTTCGTTTCCGACATTTTTTAATATTCATTTCCGACATTTTTTTTTGTTTTCATTTCCGACATTTTTCAAATACATAAATAGTACTTATAGTAACAAATTTGATAACTTTACTTTATATTTAAAGGAGGAAATCATAAATAAATCATTGAAATCCAATTTTGTAAATCTATCAGTAACTTGGACATAAGTATGGTGCTGTCACTGACATTTAATTTAGTGCACATTAAATACCGGTATGGTGGAAAAGTTTTATTTTCATTAAACTCTTTTAGCTAGACTTAGTGCTACATGTGTGCATATTTGTATGCATGCTTTTTTTCTTTTAATTTTTATTGATATTTTTGCATTAATACTTTTCTTTTACTTTGAAACAACAACAAAACATTGAATTGCCGCACAGGTAAATTCCGGAAATGAATAAGAAAAATGTCTTAAATGAAAACAAAAAATGTCTGTTATGAAATAAAAACAATGTTGGAAATGTTACGCATATCCGGAAATGAAATGCAGCAATGTAAACACTAGTGCGTTGTTACTAAATTGTCGAAATTTTTAAATATTTAAAATATTTGAAATAAATGTAATTAATTTCCGTTATGTAATCATTTAAATGCAGTAAATTTACTTTGCTTTTGATTATAATTGTTTTAAGGATGAAGAAGGATTAAGGTATATTCATGAGAATTTCGTATTTTTGCTGATAACTCTAGATCTTCATGGACCTTCGGGTCAAGTGAATTTTAGTAAATGAAAAATCCAAGCAGTTTGAAGATTGAAGGCAGAAACAGAAACCAGTAAAATTACTGATTACTTGATGCTGAACGCCATGTACGTGGGTTGTCCTAAAATTTCGTGGACTTTTAATTTTCTTGATAAAGTCTACAATGGCAAAAGCGCTCGATAAAATATTTATTTAGGCCATGATTTAGTAAATATATAAATATTTAAAACAATGATAACAATTTCATGAAGTTTATTGATTTAAAAACTATAGATTTTGAATGTTTAGTACATGTTCATAAACATATTTTCTTATAATTAAGCCGCATCGCCAAGTATGTGCAATGGTTTTTATGTCTTGATGATAATTTATTTAAATGCTAAATTTAAAGCAACACACAATGCTAGTAAGTTATGAGCATAAAAACTTCGTATACACATACTGGCTGCACAACCCAGTTTGAGCGCTAGATTTATAAGAACGTATTGAAAGGCATTATCCTATTTTCATCAAATAACAATATATTTTTAAAATTAATGTAGTCCCTCCCCAATTTTACACAACGCTTAAAAATCGTTAACACCTATTACGTATCAATAGAATTAATATATTCCAATCAATTAAAGCTTTGTGAATAAATAATTAGTTTCAGATTTCTAAATTATTATAATTGTATGAATTGATCTGTCCCATTTTGTTGACCGACTTCGGTTTTTCCGTCAGTTATTGAAAGATGTAACTTCTTGTGGTTTTTGCTTTTATAGAGCGATAAAAAAGGCGTTAGAAAATCCCGATGGCTGCTTTAGTTATGATATATTTCATTTTTGTTAAAGAAACACAATGTGTCAAACTTATGTGCTTCTTTTAAGATTTATGTAGCATTCAGAGAAATACTTTATGAGAAATATGTGTATACATTTGAAGCGTGACAATTAAACTGCAAGAAAATGATTGATTGATTGATTGATTGAATGTTGTTTAAAGTCCCTCTCAAGAATTTTTTTACTCATATGGAGACGCCATCAGTTGCCGTTGAAGAGCTACAAATTTTGTAAACATCAAGAAAGACTGCACGATAGAGTACCGGAAAAATAAAGATTGTATCTACTAATGTGTTGTTTTCATTTATGTCAAGGTCAGGCCATTTTCATATTTAGCTCAAAGTTTGAATCGAAATTGAGAAGTATTATTATGTTTTAACAATTTTTAAAAGAATTCCTTCAATTTTGGTTTATTTACATTCATTCTTGCGTACTTGAAACCACTGTAACTATGGAAACTTATAATAAACTTTTCTGCGCACGTATATATTGGGTAAAAGATGTATAAAGCAATATTGTTTGTTTTGCGTTAATTTTACTTTTATATTTCTCCTTCAAATCAAAATTTTTAGGTTCTGAAACCTGTTATTTACTGAAACCAGATACTTTTAAGAATTGATTAAAATTTACATGGGTTGTCGAAACATGATAGTCATACATTTATAAATTTTCTCGTTTGTGCGTAATTGTGTCTCTTTAACTTTTGACTTGTCTTATAATGTGAATTTAATTATAAAGACAATACCCATTTCAATCTTCTCACTGTTTATAAAAGTTTATTACATTTTAAGCCAGGTGCTTGTACTTTATCTGCGACCTTCAACGACCATGTTTAAACCATATCATGTTCAAACAATAAAGAAAAAAATTGGTTTGGAATTTCATAATTATTATTTCAGTATGCAATAAATATATTATGAACCATTAATTTTTACTGACTGAAACACTATTGACCACGAGTTTTTTGGACGATTCTCGTATCTTGCATGCAATGAGAAGAGCTGATTTATTAACAATACAAGATACATGTACAAAAGCAACAAATCCAGATTTTCTTTATGATTCTGAGATATGTCTACTTGATTTAAACTTTAATTTTAATTTTTTTTTAAACAACATTTAAATCTTCGAATATAAAAATTTCGGATTTGTATACAGTACAAAATACAGTTCTGTATGGGAATATATTAGACAGTTTGGGTCTCGCTAGGTGATGGTATATTTGTTATACATAAGAGGAGTATACAATGAAGTGCATTGAAGTGGTGAAATTTTCCTTTCGAATGGAACGTTTTGAGCTATCTTTAGAACGTTTCTTGTCATCTGATGACACGCCCATTTTTTTTTTAGAAATGGATAAAAAGATCAATTTGTTTATTCGAATACCTGTAGAACAGGTTTTCCATAAATATAATAGCCAATCAAATTGACGGTATAAATAAACACCGAGTATACACGTGTTCGACCGTGGATTGTTGTGGTAACTTCAGAAGACATGATAAGTTCATAAATATGCACATATTCGTTGCAATTTGTGTTTTACAGAAGCGAGGAGTCTCTAACTCTCTCTTCTAAATTTGTTAAAGCTCCATTTCAGAGTAACTCATATTGCTTGTCGCGAAGAGTGGGTTGTCCTAAAACATTACGACGAATATTTCTCTCTCGTTTCTAAAAATATGGGCGTGTCATTATGTTATTGTTGACGTTCAAAATATGACTCAGAACGTTTCACCCAAACGAAAAATTTTACTACTTCAATGCGCTTCATTGTATCACTGTTAAAACATAGTTTTCCAATTTGCCTGAGACAGGTAATATAATAATAGAATGAAGAAGTATAAATGTTTCTTAGAAAACAGGATTAAAGATAAAGTACTCGGTATTTAAGGAATCTGTTCCTTTATCAAAGTAATTTGATACGAAAATGGGGACAGAGTTTTTTTTTCTCCTAAAAGCAAACAATGATTATGATAATGTCAATTTGTTGAATGACGTTTTCGGGATGGGAAGGGAAATTCTAATGTAAACTTTGATTTAATCTGATACTCCATCGGAAATAAAGCAGACGGTTAAAGTTATTAGATCATTGCATTTTTTTCGTATTGCATTCTCAGATCTCGTCGTTTTAATATCCAAGAACAAATAACAAAAATAATCAGTTGTCCAAGAATGAATTATTTTGATAGAAACATTATAGATGGTAAACTTTTTAAATTTGTATAGAATTTTAAACTTATTAGTGGGATGCGTGCTTGTGGCCATATTAAGATTATATCGGTCTCCTTAAGAAATAGAGCACAATATAAATATATTAATAATGATAAAATTTTAAAACTAAACTGTATGGAATTTTCGTTCTCCAAATGATGTTAGTCAGCTGAAGATATCACATTTATTGTACTCTTATATCTGTAAAGTTTGGGGTTTTTTTACTTTATATTTCGGCATGCGTGTTGCTCTTATATTTTTTTTTTAAAGGAATAGTTAAATACGTTTTTGAATGATAATTTGATGCTAAACGAATAAGACATTAAAAAATGAATTTTGAGGAGATTGTTGTGAAATGAATAATTTTTGTAAAATATCCAGCAGGAAAACTTGTATTTGTTTAAAATGAGATATTTACAGCAAGCTCTGCTTTTAGTGGGTATATCAATACTTAATGAATGATGATGGTGCATTATTTATCTCATATTAGGTAGTTTGAGACCTTTGACCATCACTAAATGATTGCGTGATTGTATATATTGCTTTACACCAATTTTGCTGTATTTCAGGCTCATTTTGGGTTTTATCATTAATTCTTATGAAAAACATTTAAACTTTTTTGTGTTTCTTTTGCGACTCCCCCTGATTCTTTAAAAATGAACGAATTTTTGCATGTCAGTTGGATTCAAAAATTATTACAGTCAATTCTCGAATTATCGCCATTCGAATTTTTGCATGTCAGATTGGATATAAAATTCAAAAATTATTATGTTTTCAAAACAAACGTCCATGTTTAAGTGTCAATTATCTCGATAATACCGCCACAGGTGCGTTTTGCATGGTCCCTGTTGTTAAGCATGCAAAGCCAGTCAAGGTACACGCAATTAAATAATAAATTAGAATTAAATGAACAAGTAACATTTTTGTTCCTTCCTGTTGAAGTATATTTGATTTAATTTGATTGATTGATTGATTATTATTATTTAACGCCGAGTCGGCATATTTCAGCCATATTTGGCTTTGTTTTATGTCTAAACTTGGACAATTTACTATTCTATATGATTTCTTAATATTTTGTTATAAAATTCCTATTTCAAATTGCTGTTTTTAAAGAAAAAAAAACATTTTCAGTTTCTTTTGTTTTTACATTAGTGTAATTTTTGTTAGAAATATTTCAATTGCTGTTTTTAAAGAAAAAATTCATTTTCAGTTTCTTTTGTTCATTAACAGTGTAATTTTGTAGAAATATCAGTACTGAGTCACTCTCAATTAATGATAAATACCTTATCTTAATGCTCTCTTATTTTGACTTTGGGCTTGAAGAACAATTAAAAGCCATATTACTTCAATGTTGAATACTTTATATCGATTGTTCTTTTTCTCTTTTTTGGTATTTATGACTTGGATTATATTTTTTTAGCCAATCATTAACGGCATATTTTATGTACATGTATAAAAAAAGCAATGTTTCTGATAAGTACAATAAAGTTTGTTCAAGATATATTAATCCATTAGCAACAAAAATACTAAACCACATCACATTTTAAGAAAGGCGGTGGAATCTAATAAAATATTTACATATGTACAAGTCTATGAACGGGGCATAAACAATAACCTCGGATCCGGAATTCCAGTGTTGTGATCTAAATCGGGAGAAATAATTAAGCATCCCCTGTGATGAACTGTCACAACAACCATGATTTTCATTTAAGTAGACGAAACAAGCCATATTTAAATTGAGTGTAAAATCAAAAACATAACAATTGTATAAATAGTTTTTTTTCTTCAAATTTTAAATCTCCGGTGCAACATGGCAAGATAACAATAGAATCAGTCTTAATTTTATGTTCTAAATAAAGTGGAACTCATCCATTTGTAATGAAGGTTATACTTAAAGCTTCATGGTAACTGTAATATGTTGGCAGTCTCTCAACATTCGCCTTGATGGGTCCAGACACGTAAACGTGATCCAATATGGTACAACTTTCGGTTGTGTTAAATTGAACAACCTGTCTGAATCCTTCTTTATTCATAAAAGTCTGAATTGGACCTGGATTTTTTGCGTCCTCATTGAAATCCCCAACGAAGATGACATTTTTGCTTGATAATTTAAAATATTCTATTATCTTTTGAAGCTGCTCTAAAAAGTATGTCACACCAAGATTGCTGGGACGATACACAGTAACAACAACTGTATCATTTTCAACAAACTTTACTGCCATTCCTTCTACATTCTTAACTGGGAGCTGACACACTATTTTCTGATTTTGATTTTGTTTTATGTAAAGTGCCACACCACCACCCTTACAAAATTTGAATTTCTGTACCTGGTCATTGCATTCATCATATAAATCTCTTCTTGGTGTATGATAAAAAGAGAATCCTTCAATTTCAAATTCCGTTGTGTTTTGATCAGTTCTTAACCAGGTTTCAGTTAAACATATAACTTCTGCTCCATAAAATCGTGCGTCATGTTTTAAATCTGAAAAATGGCTAGTCAAACTTTGGACATTGTGGAGAATAATTGAATTGGGACCCATTTCTTCTGTATGAGATGTTGAAAGCTTTGCTCTGGGCATTTCAGTGAGTGCTAGTTTCACTTCTGGGTCAGCATATATTTTCTTTTGCAATGCTTGGGCATTATTAGTTTCTATAAACAGTCCATTTTTTGAAGTTACCCTTGTCAGTGCAACATAAGCTTGCCCTGGTGAAAACATTCTGTCTAAATTGACCACTACTTTTTCAACTGTCATTCCCTGTACTTTATGCGCGGTGCATGCCCAGGATAATCGCAAGGGAAATTGATGTCTCACAAATGTCTTTGATTTCCTTTCAACTATTTCTTCCTGAACTCTCTGTACTAAAACAACATTCCCCTTTTGTGTTTTTTTCCCCGATTTCTTACCAACATTTTTGTTGTCAAAAATCACTCCTATACTCAAAATGTTAGATGATTCTTTTTCAAATGATATGTGAGAAATGTAGCCCATCACTCCATTTACTAGTCCGTCTTCCACATTACAATTTCTTGTGAGCATCACCCTTGCATTAATAGCCAGGAGTAAAGTACTGCAAAGGCTATCTGTTTTCGAGCTTGTGAATGGTTTTTCTCTCAAAAGTAGTTTTCCAGTTGTTGGATTCTTCTGGTAGTCTTTTGCATTGATTTCAATCAGATCCTCGCAGCTTTTCCTTAACATGGAGAGGTTGTAATTGTTTACTTCTTCATTTGTGGGATATACATGAAGAACATGCTCTGGACCCTCTTTTATACAATCATGTATCATAGCTTGTGCTTCACTTGATAATGGTTGATCTGCTTCTCGAATTCGCAGAGAGTTCAAAGCTGCTGCAAAGGGAATATCTTCACGCTGTCTCATTATTTCACTTAGTTCAACAACTTGGAAGAAGTCTCTCCAATAGTCCACAGGATACGAAGCATTTTCTTTAAAAAGTCTTTCATCTTTCCGCTGTTTAACTGGAGGGAGTTGGTAAAAGTCACCTACAGCTATAACGCTTACACCACCAAACGGTTCTTTGCACTTCTTAATTTGAACGAGCCTTTCGTGAATGTAGTAAAGTAGTCTTTTGTAGACCATAGACACTTCATCTATCACAAGAATCTGCAAGTCTTTCAAGTGAACCCTTATCTCACTTAGACTCTGTTCTTTCAATGGTTGGTATGGTAAAGGCAAATACTTGGTTAAAGAAAACACGTGATGAAGCGTATTCCCACCTATGTTGAATGCTGCAGTTCCCGTAAAAGCTGACAGTAGTACTGAAAAACTATCTGGTGAAGACATGTTCCGAGAAAATAACCGTGTTGCCTCATACTCTATGGCCTTGATAACATGGCTCTTTCCTGTTCCTGCTCCTCCAGTTAAGAAGACATGCAATGGTTCAGGTTTCTCTCCTGCAACTTTCTTGATACACCAGTCACGAACATGGTAAAATACTTCCTTTTGTGTTCCATTTAGACTTTGCAAGATGGATAATATTTCATATTTTGAATGATTATTCTGCTGAATTTGAAATAGCACATCAGAATTTGTCTGACTTTGAATATCAGGGATTGCTTCTTCAATTTGATCATCTGAGCTGCGTAGTTTATTTTTCTCTTTGACACAGTCCTGTCTCATTGCTTCTGACTCTGGACAAAGGCTTGCCCAAGCATCTTCCGGTTCTCCAATGCTTTCAAACGTCTCCTGAGCTTCATTGAGCACATCCTCGTTTTCCGCATACCTTGCATGGTTTACGTCAACTATTGATTTGACCGACTCGACACGTTTTTTACCTTTTATTCTTATGTGACCATTTTCATAAAACGCCTCGTATAAATCAAATCCTGGTGGTTTTAGCTGTGCTTCATTCATATGTGGAAGAAAAAGCTGCAATAAACACCGGTAATATTTTTCGGGCATCTTTTCTGCATTGAACCTTGGATACCTTATAACAGCTGGCTGTGTTCTTGTTCTCTTTTGTATATACCCCTTTGAATTTTGCAATTCGAATACATGTTCATTTTCAGTTTTTGGAATCTGGGATTTTGCCAAAACTCTGTATGCTGAGCAAAATTCTGCTAGACACATGTCATGAAACAGTGGTTTATCTGGTCGATTTTCATATCTCTCTATTATATTGGTCATCCAAATCTCGTCCTCATCATCATCTTGTTCACATTCATTGTCATGCTGTTCCCCTTTCTGTCTTTTTAGTTGGGAAAGTGGTTTACTTAACCGGGTCGGATTATCACCTACAGGCACAAACACGACTTTTCTAGAACATTCTTTCATCTTTAAATTGCAAACTCTGTATACGGCTTCCTGAGAACTAACTTCTCTGTGGTGTAAATATGCTGACCCTATTTTCTTCAAGGTATTGCGTGCATCAAGATTTCCATGTTCTGCCTCTAACTTTGTTTGCTTCAATAACATCCCCATTTCCCTCTCTGACTTTGAAATGTATGAAATAATATAAACGATGCAGCTAAATGGATCAAGTACAAACTGAATATCCATATTAGCATCCCAACATTTCAAAAGGCAAGGATTGTACTGATTAATCCACAGTTCACTGGGATTTCTTCGGAGAATAATTGATCTCTTTTTTGTCAACATGTTATGCGCATGTTCGTACTGTTCTTGGGACAAAGATAGATTGCTAAAAATTTCCTCAGAGCTTTTAAGTTCATTTGACTCGTTTTGAACTTCATCCCAGACTCGCATCAAAACTTGTTTTGCATTCGTTTTCCCAGATAATGTTTTTTCGCTATCTTCTGTGCTGTCATCTTCATAAGGTGAACTAATAAATGTGCAGGGAGAGGGGGGTCTTGGAAAGTTAAATCTGCATTCTGTCCCTTTCTTCCTACAAGATTTCGAATGTTTCTTACTGTGTTGCTGTACTGCTAGGACAATATTTCTTAATTCTGGATCCTCTGTCTCAGATGGCAATTCACAAGAAACATACTTATCTATAAAATCGCAAACAGCCTCTTCTCCATGTTCGTCTAGTTTTGGTGCATTTTCAACCCAATACAAGCAATGCATATGTGGTGATCCTCTCTGCTGAAATTCAACTCTTTGAAAAAAATCAACAACTTTTCCAATTGGTTGAGATGGAGAGGATATTACATCTCTATGAAAGACATGAAATCTGTGTTCAAACATTCTTGCAACAGTCACTGGATTCTTTCTTAATGTTTCATTTTTTTCAGACCAATCTAAGTTTTCGGGATTTCTAACATCATTTTGCTGTCTCAATATCGTTCGAATTGCATCATTCCATCTGTGTTCAGCAGCAGAGAAAGAGCAAAACCAGGTTGGAATACCTAATTGGCGGAGCATTGCGAATAGATCTTTTTGAGCGGCTGACCAATATGCTGGTGTTCCTCGTATTGGCTGCATAAACCTTAATGCTTCATCGTTTTGTAACAACTTTGAGAGAATTTTTGGATCTTGTACCATGCTGGAAGTTACCAATTTTTCATTCCCCATTTTTGATACAGATTTTCGAACTGAAATCTGCGTTTTTTCTATGACTTGATTTAATTCTGACATAAACTGGCTAAAGAATATGTAATTGGTATCTTTCGCAAATCGATCATCTGCATTCATAAGTCTGTTATTGAAATATCTAGACAGTGTTATTTTTGTTTCTCTGTCTTCATTCCAAGTAAACTTTCCACTAGGGAAATGACAAGGGAAAGCTTTAGCTTCATTTCCTGGTTCCTGCAACATTCGCACTGGATTTTTTCCTTCTCCGGGTGCAATGTTGTAAATGTCATCAAAATAATGATCAAGAACCTCCTGAGCAATATCAACAGGCTGTAGGCAAGTATCAACTGCAATCTGATGATGTTCGTCTTCTTCTTCAATGGTCCCTTTTTCACGAATTTCCTCTGTGTTTTCATCATCCTCATTGGTGTGTTCTGTCAACTTTTCATTTATTTTGATATTTTCATACCACTGATTGTTTTCCTTTAAATAACATAGGGCAACAAAAACATGGTTTGGATTCACAAACTGGTACTCAAAGTAACCTTTGTAGCTTAATTTTCTTTTTAGTTTAACTCGCAATAATAAATTCTCGTCATGCTTCAATGGTAAACTGCTAGCTTTCTTTAAGTCTGAAGGCACACAAACAACAGGCCCATGTATATTTCTTTGACCACCTTGGGGAAGAGCCATTACTTTCATAAAAGGAATGTGCAAGGCAATTAAATGTTGCTCCAAACTATTCATATTGGTAAGTTCCTCGGGTATTACCTCGAGACACATTTTGTTGGCTGCCGCCTCTGCAGGAATTTTTCCACTCAGAATCTTTCTGTGGCATGTATAACATATCCACAAAGTGGATCTGGTACAACCTAGTGGACAAGATTCTGTACAATCATGAAAATACTTTTCTTGTATGCACAAATCTGAAACATGCTTGGCACCCTCAGTTGTAGAATATTGCTTTTGATTACATTTTTGTACCTGATTTACAAATAATAATCGATGACAGCAACAACACACATAATCGATGCCTTCTAAAGAATTTTCTTTGAATAATCTCAATACACTATCTTCACATTTCAACTTTTCTTGTTTATTTTCCCTTTGTTGTTTGATATTCTTTTTCTTCAGTACCTTAGCATCAGCACTAGCATTATAGTGTTTCTTACTGCATGCCTTAATATTTGATCTAAAATTGTCATTTGTGCTGTATTTTCTCGCCTTTGTGGACAGAATTCTTTCTCTGAAGTTTTTGTTATTTTGGTACCTCTGTATGAACTTCACTTGTTCTTTATATTTCTCGTCATTTATATATTTGTCCACATTTTTCTTTTTCATGTTTTCTCTATACTTTTCATCATTTTTATATTTTTCCATTCCTCTCTTTTTGACATTTTCTCTAAACACAGCATCAGTTTTGTATTTTTCTGTGCTCCTCAGTTTTACATGTTCTTTATGAACAGGGTTAGTCTTGTACTTTGACACACTTCTTGCTTTCACATTCTCTTTATGTACAGCATTTGTCTTGTATTTTGACACACTTCTGGCTTTCACATTCTCTTTGTGTACAGCATTTGTCTTGTATTTTGACACACTTCTGGCTTTCACATTCTCTTTATGTACAGCATTTGTCTTGTATTTTGACACACTTCTGGCTTTCACATTCTCTTTGTGTACAGCATTTGTCTTGTATTTTTTTATGCTTCTTTTTTTAACATCCTCTTGATGTGCTTCATTGAAAGCATATTTTCTTATACTTGCTTCTTTTGTTTTTTCTCTATTTTCTTCATTTTCAGCATACTCTTTCCAACGCCTTTGTTTCATCCGAGACTTATCCTTCTTATACCTTTCTCGGTTCCTTGCTTTAACTGTAGACTGGAATTGTTCATCTTCTCTGTATTTAATGTAAGCTGCTTTTAATTTCTTGTTCCTATATTCAATATCCTTTTGATACTTCCTCCGTAATGAGTGCTTTCGCTTTTCTGCAGCATTTTGATTTTCAATAATCACTGAAAAATTTATTTCTCTGTTTGATTGCATTCTTTGACGATTTTT
Source organism: Saccostrea cuccullata (assembly GCF_032062105.1). Classification (NCBI taxonomy): domain Eukaryota; kingdom Metazoa; phylum Mollusca; class Bivalvia; order Ostreida; family Ostreidae; genus Saccostrea; species Saccostrea cuccullata. Next base: position 135,206 of record NW_026923740.1, on the reverse strand, counting down.
CGTTTTCTTCTGGTTATACTTTGAAGCAAATGCTTTGTGAGATTTGTTTGTACACAATGTTTCATTCATCATCTCAACATTCTGATCACATACATTAGTAACTACATTGTAATGATTCTCAGATTCATGACTAAGGTACATTGCACCTGTTCTTCCTTTTATGGGCGAGCCCTCTCTCTCTAATGTAAACTTTAGCCATTGTCTTCTTGTGTATGTGAAAATGTTAATATTCAACAGATGGCTAACTGCAAAAATTTCCAACTCAGTTGCCCACTTTCCATTTTGTGACATTGATGACACAGAAATGTGCTCTTTAACTGTTCTTTCACCATTCCTTAAAAATGGTTTGAAAATAGCTTCATTTTCAAGCAAGTGCTTACAAACAGCAGTGCGAATTGCATAATGGTAGTCCTCTGAATTTGTCAAACTAAAAGATATAGCTCTGAAGAAGCAATTGCCATCACCTAGAATTTCCTTCTGAGAACATGGTTCTTTAAGTTCCTTTTCAAGCAAATGATTATCTGCTTCATTTCTGTTACATATGATAGGAAGATTTAAATTTTGACATAATTCCCGTTTCAAGGCAGAGCCAAGGGGAACAAAGTAGAATTGTTCACACTCCACAGAAACAAAACGCAACTCATCACTTTCGCTTTCTGATTCAATCTTATCTTTTTGCTGTTTACTTGAATTTTCAGCTGGATGATCAACATACCTTTCTGTTTGACACACATTGATCCGAGAATCTAAATTGTTTTTCTCTATACAGTTGAACCCAGTAACATTGCATTCAACATTTCTTGAATAACCCATAGAAATAGCCAGGGATTGAATATGAAGGTGCACCTGTACTAAATCATTAAAAAGGATCCTTGTGCTTTTCCCATTCATACTTAACAACCCTTCTACAGACCTAGAATGGGAATCAAATGAGAAATAACCATCTCCTAAACTGCCAATCAACAATGTATTTCCACCAAAGCATATGAAACATCCATCAGTCCCAGAAAGAGCAAGCTGTAATGCTTCATCTACAGTATATGCATTAAACTCTTGAAAGTCGAATCCATCATTTGGTAAAATCACACTTGATAATGTGTCATTTGCTCTAAATTCAAAAGAATGATCAAAGCATTCATAAAGTTGAGGTAGCTCCTCTACCAACAAGTACCTATTACTAATTGTTGAGCTTCTTTGCAAGTACGTATACAATTCATCACCAGTAACTAAAATTTTATTCATATCCCATGTACTCCAGAACTTACTGTTTTTCACTTTGTGATATGATAGCCCTGCTAAACAATTTGCAACACACTGAGTTCCTGCGTTGTCTTGAAACATTGGATCTCCCTGATGAAATGAGCCTTGAACATACATCAAACACTCTTTCTCGTGTACTCTATCGTTATACTTAAAGTTCTTGTCCTCTTGTCTTTCATAACTGCTCTCAGTGCTCTTGCTCTCCTGCTTTTCAAACACATTTAATTGATTCTTGTTCTCTTGTTTATCATACATATAATCTAAGTTCTTGCTTTGTTTCATCTCAATTTTCTCATTTTTACTGTTCAGATTTCCATTTGAGACACGTGAGAATACTGTTTGAATACTGTCTTTATAGCCCTCATCTTTTTTTAGTGTACTACTGGTCTCCTCCAACCTAGAGGTATCCAGCTGCGTCTGACCTGCTGGGCTAGGCTTAAAGCCATCATCGTGCCCAGGTACTCTCGCTGGAGTACAAACCCACGCTGGGGAGTCAGGGGTCGGTGCCAATGCCCCGTTTTGGGCCTCCAGACGACTTCCCCGAGGAGATGACAACCTCGGGGCATTTGGGTGCATTTTCACTCGAGGTGAGGCCTGCACCCTGGCCAGAGGTTTTTCCTCATAAGGCGGCAACCCCATGGAGCCTTGCCCCGGAAAATTACCGGGAGGAGCTGAGACAGCTCCGTCCACTGTCCCGCAAGGAACAGCAGACTCTGGTATCAGATCATCTGGTGGCTGGGATGACAGAGACTGTTGAAATCTTTTCTGTCTTTTCCGCTCTCTATCTTTCTCTCTCTGTGATCGTCCTACAACTCTCTTTCTTTTAGTCATCTACAAAAACAAGTTATATACCCTTATAAAATTTCTTGCCCTGCACAAAAAGTTCATGAAATTCAAATGCTACTAGGGCTAATTGTAATGGTGACCGTTACTGATGTTCCCCAAATACTCCCCAACTCCCTTTTGGTGCTATGTCCCCTATAAGCTCTATTAAATATGACATTATGTCTATCTTTATTCTAAATCTGTTCCTATTTGGTTGGAAAACAAGGGCGTTATAACCATTTAAAGTTTAAGCCAATCATATTGCAGCACACGTGCATGCGCGTGATTTCACGAAAATATTATATATCATATTGTAGGACATCTTAGTCCATGACTATGTTTTAAACTTCAAAGCTTTTCAATAAAAAACAAAAAAGAAATTGAAATTTTGTTTCAGCCAATCAGAGCAGAGCGCACCCACGTGCATGATGACCATACCTTCTTGTAAGAGTCACTTATGTCTGTCTATGTTCTAAATCCCATCATGGTTGGTTAAAAAATAAAGGAGTTATAGCATTTTTAAGTTTAAGCCAATCAGATTGCTAGGGCTGGGTATTGGCCCGAGATTTCTTATTGCGATATATTACGATATTTTTAACTGTATTGCGATATGTATTGCAATATTTTCAAAGGACAATGTTAAAAAAATGTCATTTTCTTACTTTGTTTACTTCAATTTACATGCAGAATGTACGGAACTTTAATAAGTAACCAACACGGAAAAAAAAATCTTGTTGATTTCATTTAGTTATGCTCTGAAATGTTCCCATAAAACAACTTCTGTCGTACTGTTTGGCTCAATAACAAACTTTTATAAGTCCATTTTTATATTTAATGACAAAATTCCTTAACCTAAGCATATTGCCAATATAACGATATCACAAAATCGTATTGAGATACGATATTTTTTGTCATTGTAGTGCAATATATTGAAATATCGATATTATTGCTTAGCCCTACAGATTGCATTGCACATGTTTTCACGACAACTATTAAATATCATATTGTAGGATATCCTAATGCATGACTATGTTTAAAGTTTCAAAGCAATTCGTCATAAATTAAAAAGATATTGCGATTTTTGTTTCAGGCAATCACAGCAAAGCACACATGCACGCACGTGCATGCATGTGCATGACGACTATACCTCCTTGTAGGAGTCCATTATGTCTGTCTATGTTCTAAATCCCATACTGTTTGGTTGAAAAACAAGGGAGTTATAGCCATTTAAAGTTTAAGCCAATCAGATTGCAGTGCACTTGCATGTGCGTGTTTACATGACAATTGTTATATATCATTTTGTAGGGCATACTTAAGTATACCTATATTTTAAATTACATAGCATTTTGTCAAATAAACAAAAAAGATATTGAGGTTTTTGTTTCAGCCAATCAGAGCGAAGGGCAGGTGCATGCGCGTGAGTTGGTGCTAATTTGACGGTGTTATATTATGTACACTACTTATATAATATATCCTTATATAATGAGTTTCACATTATTTCATCAAAAAATGTTATAGCTAAAAGTTTTAGCTATATTAAGTATACAAGTAATTCCAAGTAATGCATGCGCCTGCACGTACATACCTATGCACGCAAAATGATCTTTGTTCGGCACACCTACACTACACAACTATTAACCCTAAAAAGGTTTTAGCTCAGTTAGGTGAACAGTTTCTGAGAACACTCACGAACAAAAAAGTCTGGAGAAGAAATAAGAAGAAAAAAGAATAATAGTAAGAAACAGAGTAAAAACAATATGTTCCCAAACTCCATTTGGGGAACATAAATATCAATCAATATCACTAGTAATGATTGCAACAGGGTCTATTACACATTTTCCCAAAATGCTTAACTTCTTTTCCTTGACTGTTATCCTGTAAACTTCATTATATAAGCAAATGCATTACATCCATTGTTTAAAGCATTGCACGCACATGCATGATAATCATGATAACTTGTCTATACAATTAATGAATTTTAATTAAGAGTATCAAAACATTTCATCCATAAAATATAAAAATTAGGGCTATATCAACTATATTGGTCATTTAACACATTGCGCATGCGCATATGTGCATGCATGTCATAGCATAATGTACTTATCCATTATACCTATTCACAGTTTAAATTTCATTATCATGATATTATGTTGTATTGAGAACCAAGATAATTATAAGCAGATAAAATGTAGACCAATCAAATTGCAGATCAAATCATGAGCTTGCTTTCATGAAAATTTTTATGTATCGTGCTGTAAAACCTACTACTGTATGGCTATATTAAAAATTTTGAAGTATTTTGTCAAAAAACGAGATAGATATTTCAGCCAATCAGAATTAAGCACACCTGCATGCACTTGAGTTGATGTTATTCTGACCATGTCTTATCTACACTAATAATATATCCTTAGGCTCTTTCATTAAAAACAAGAGGCCCATGGGCCTTATAGGTCACCTGAGCATTATTCAACAACTTTCCAGTGATTGAATTTGATCCGTGTTTTAAGCCAGATGCTATAGCATTTACAATTTGGACATCATAACTATACACTTAACAGTTCCTTAGTTTGTTTGCTTAATACCCATAGGCATGGTAGGGGAACAAAAAATGCAATTCAACAAATCAGTAATATTCAGCAATAATCAGCTGTGCTGCTACCACACATGAACCCTTTACTCTTAGGCCTAGATCCACACATTGCACAATTTTTGGAAAGGCATCCTTGCTTTTCAAAAATATTTGATAAATACCAAGGAGCACATTTCAAACAATTCATTCATTTTTAGTATATAAGTACAGCCCCCCCCCCCCCCTCTATGGTACAACTGACCCTGGGGTCTTGAAATTTACAATTCTTGAATATTAGGTCCCTTGCTCATAACTATATAGGTAGTTCATCTGCTAAAAGCCTAGGAGCAAAGAAGAAAATATTCAAAGATTTAATGTTTTTTCACTATACATGCATAATAACACCAGAACCCCTGACCCTGGGGCCATAAAATTCACAATTTTGGTAGAGGCACTCTTGCTCATCATAACTATGTACTTAGTTAGTTTATTTAATACCCAGGAGCAGAGAAGAAGATTTTCAAAGAATTCATGTATTTTCACTATATAATCATAGAGCCCAGCCCTTACCCCAGAACCCCTGACCCTTGGGCCACAAAATTCACAATTTTGGTAGAGGCACTCTTGCTCATCATAACTATGTACTTAGTTAGTTTATTTAATACCCAGGAGCAAAGAAGAAGATTTTCAAAGAATTCATGTATTTTCACTATATTATCAATAGAGCCCCGCCCTTACCCCAGGACCCCTGACCCTGGGGCCATAAAATTCACAATTTTGGTAGAGGCACTCTTGCTCATCATAACTATGTACTTAGTTAGTTTATTTAATACCCAGGAGCAGAGAAGAAGATTTTCAAAGAATTCATGAATTTTCTCCATATAATCAATAGAGCCCCGCCCTTACCCCAGAACCCCTGACCCTGGGGCCATAAAATTCACAATTTTGGTAGAGGCAATCTTGCTCATCATAACTATGTACTTAGTTAGTTTATTTAATACCCAGGAGCAGAGAAGAAGATTTTTAAAGAAATAATGCATTTTCACTATATACTTTTTTAGCCCCGCCCTAGCACAAGTACCCCTGACCCTGGGACCATGAATTTCACAATTTTGGTAAAGGACTCAATGCTGATTACAATCATGCAAACAGTTTGACTGCTTGATGTCCAGGAGTAAAGAAGAAGATTTTTAAAGATTGCATTAATTTTAGTGGTTTTGGCCCCACCCCTCAGGCCCCAGGGGGGCAGGAATCATGAAATTCACAATTTTTGTTCCCCTTCACCCATAAATGCTTTGTGCCAAATTTGGTTGAAATTGGTTCAGTGGTTGCAGAGAAGAAGCTGAAAATGTTCAAAAGTTTACGACCGATTGACGACGAACGACGAACGACGTACGACGACGGACAAAAACAGATAGCAATAGGTCACCTGAGTGACTCAGGTGACCTAATAAAAAATAAAAAAGGGATGTGTTTGTGAAACACTATGCGCCCAAAAATTATTTTTAACATGTAGGTCACAAGATCATTGGCCTTGGTATCATTTGAAAGAACTTAATTAATGTTACATGCATAGTAATTATGAGGTTTCGATCTCTCGTGCTTCAAAAGGTATGGCCAAATTTTTTTCAAAAAGCTAATTTTAACTTATAGGTCACAGTCAAGGTCACAAGGTCAATAACGTTGGTGTCAATTGAAGGTGCTTAATTAGTGAAATTATTGGTCAGTCAAGAATGACCTTGATGTCATTTGAAAGAAGTTTTCTAGTGGAGTATGCATACCTAATATGAAGTCTCTATCTCTCATGCTTCAAAATTTATGGGTGTAGGTTAAAGTTAACAACAGACAGATAAACAGACAGAACAAAAACAATATATGCCTCTGATTTATTGATCCGGGTGCATAAATAAAAAAGAAAAAAAAAATTATATTAATGATTTGCATAACCGTTCACGGTAGCTCAGTCGGTACAGCGCTCGCTCCATGATCGGGAGGTCATCAGTTCACATCTCGGCTGTGACCGACCTAGTCGTTAAAATTGGTAGCAACTGTTCCTTCCCCATGCGGTGACGTCTCTATATGAGTGAAAAATTCTCGAGAGGGACGTTAAAACAATATACAATAATGTGCATTCAAGTGCATGCACCCAAAATTACCTTGATTTAACAAATCTATAACTATGTCTTATAGTATATTTATACCAATCATATAATATAAAGGTTTCACCTCAATTGGACTAGATTATGAGATCATTGATGGACAAATAGGTACCAATGAAAAGGAAAAGAAAGGCTAGGAACGAGATGCCAATGAACCAAATCGCACACCTGAGCAATGTGGCTAAGAAAAAACCCATAAATCAGTTTGTTATTGAAAAGTTGCAACTCAATAGTGGTCTCACACAATCCTTAAGGTGAGAGGGTATGATTTGAACAAATTTGAATCTACACTATGGATGCTTGCATATTTCTTTGATGACTTGTGGCTTTATTGACCTTCACATTTGCACTTACATTGTGGCCCTACCCTACCAAGTTGTGACTTGAACAAAATTAAATCTACACTACCTGAGAATGCTTTCAGATGAATTGGACTTACCACGGCTTTGATATTTTTAAATACCATAAATTTTGTAATTTTTACTGTAGATAAATTTTTAGCAAATTTGTGCATGCAATGCATTCGCAAGAATATTTTTCTTAAAAATAAATCAACATGTAAACAATCTAATTATACTAAGATCTTTGATCCACTCCAGTATTTGTAGCGATCAAACTGGAGCCGATCAAAGATCTAATTTTAATTAGATTGACTTGTAAAGAATTTTTAAAATGAAAGTTGGTGTCTATTTTTAACTCAGTGAATATGTGTCGGTAAGCACTGGTCATTTTTAAATAGAAACCTGTTTATACTACTGTAACTATAACCCACTGTAATTACCCATGCATGTAAATTGCCCTAATTATATGCAATATCGTCTGATGGTTTGACAAGCACTGAGGCGGTGTGTCCATTTTTAATAATTTTGCTAAACAAGAGGCCCACAGGCCTTATAGGTCACCTGAGTATCACGTAACAACTTTCAAGCGATTGTATTTGGTTCATGTTTTAATCCAAAAGCAAGAAAATTCACAAATTTTGAAGGAGGCACCATTGCTTATCAAAGGACAGATTTCAAAGCATTAATTTATTTTTACTCAAAGTACCCCCCTGGTACCACTGACCCAGCGACCCTGAAGTTATCTATTTTGAAAGAGGCCCCTTTCTTCATTATAAGGCCAGCATTTTTTTTTATGTTCAGGTTTAGTTATGAACATGAGAATAATTTCTTTTTAAAATATGTGTTAGGTAATTGTTCTAAAATGTACTTGATGCCTAAAATTATAATTCCTATCATAAAACAGACAGGGAGAATTGGGGAGAAGGGTGAACATTTTTTCAATTAAGTGTAAATTAATTTTCTGGCTGATACAAATGATACTACATGCCTGTATATATTTGTATATTCTTGCCTTTTAATAGTTGAATTTTTTTTTTATTTCTTCAGGTTATTGTTTATTTCTTCCTCAAATGGACTTAATTTCTCCCATGGTTTTATTCATTACATCTGATGCATAAGCAACCCTTTTCTGAAGAATGATGCTTAGACTGTAAGCTATAACAGAGTCCTAAACAATGTCGTTGGCAATATGCAATAGCTATCACAGGCAGTTTAAAACCTGGGGGAGGAAAATAATTTACAGACAGATACTTTTGAAACGAATACATAATTATCTCACCAGTATGTCATTGTGCAACAAAGTCGTCAGCATTTTATTTGTCCTTTGAACGGGTGAAATGTTTTGAATGGCACTCGTATCGAAGAATTTTACACTAAACCAAGCTATCTTCTCAGACCATCTAGCTTTATTTACCTGCCGTTTCATCTTAAAACCGGAAGTGCGAGTTCGTAATTTGAAATATCGATCCCGACTCAAATTTGACATCGGAAAGAAAAAAATTGTTTTTTTTTTTCTGAAAATTCAAAACCTTGAGCGGAGGGTTTGTAAAACTGAAAATTAAATAAATCCTGGCCTTAAATATGTAAATAGATCATTAGTGTATTAACCAGGAGCAAAGAATAAGATGTTCAAAGAATTCATGCATTTCACTATACAATCATTAGAACCCCCCTTCCCCCTAAAACAAGAACCCCTGACCCTTGGGCCATAAAATTCACAATTTTGGTAGAGGCACTCTTGCTCATCATAACTATGTACTTAGTTAGTTTAGTTGATACCCAGGAGCAGAGAAGAAGATTTTCAAAAAAATCATGTATTTTCACTATATATAATCAATAGAGCCCCACCCTAACACCAGAACCCCTGACCCTGGGGCCATAAAATTCACAATTTTGGTAGAGGAACTCTTGCTCATCATAACTATGTACTTAGTTGGTTTATTTTATACCCAGGAGCAGAGAAGAAGATTTTCAAAGAAATAGTGCATTTTCACTACCTACTTATTTAGCCCCGCCCTAGCACTAGAACCCCTGACCCCAGGGCCACAAATTTCACAATTTTGGTAGAGGACTCATTGCTGATTACAATCATGCAAACAGTTTGACTGCTTGATGTCCAGGAGTAAAGAAGAAGGTTTTTAAAGATTGCATTAATCTTAGTGGTTTTGGCCCCACCCCCCAGGCCCCAGAGGGGCAAGGATCATGAAATTCACAATTTTTGTTCCCCTCCACCCATAGATGCTTTGTGCCAAATCTGGTTGAAATTGGTTCAGTGGTTGCAGAGAAGAAGCTGAAAATGTTCAAATGTTAACGCACGACGGACGACGACGGACGAAAACAGATAGCAATAGGTCACCTGAGTTTACTCAGGTGACCTAAAAAGAGATACCAGTTATTGTTTCATCTTTCATGTCATAGTGGATTCATAGGAAGATTTTTAAAAAATTTTCCTATATATCTCGATGTAATAGTTTGTTCGGCCATTGTGGCCCCGCCCTACGCCCGGGGGTCATGATTTGAACAAACTTGACTCTACACTACCTGAGAATGCTTCCCTATAAGTTTCAACTTTCCTGGCACAGTTCTTGAGTGGAAGATTTTTAAAGAATTTTCTTATATATTTTTATGTAAAGCATTGATCGGCCATTGTTACCCCACCCAACCCTGGGGGGTCATGCTTTGAATAAATTTACAGGGCTCAACATTAACGCTTGTCCGGTTGTCTGATACCAATGAAAAGCCAGAGTAGCTCTACTGGTTTGTACATATAAAAAAGGATGAAAAAAGAAGCCATTGCCATCAGACCAAAACTGTAGAAGGAGTAGCATTTTAAAGGAATTTAAGACATCTCTATTTTTAGTAGGGATGTCAAATCGGTCAATTTTTAATACTCGGTTACTCGGACGTTTTTCCGATCGAGTACCTGGGTACTCGGTAAAAGTGTAAATAAATATGAACAAGTAATTTTTTTAACTGTAAAACAATGTAAACTCAGAAATAAAACCACATGCTCTGATAGGAGGTTTACACGTAAATGCATTTCTGTTGTAACAATGATTAGAACTTCGTGCCCGACGAAATTTGATACATTTATTTAAGTTCAATTTATTTATCAGATTAACACAAGAAATGAAATCGTAAGTGGTTCATGGTATTTTTGTTTAAAAAAAATAATCTACTCCGTAATTGTAATGTAACTCTTTGTTGCATTTGACGTCAAGGACAAGGTACATTGTATATATCAGTCGTACAGTTTGACTTGAACTTGACCAAGTTCTAACAGAGCCGATTTACGATTTTCGTATACTTTTTGATCCTAGATTTTATAGTATCACGGGGCGGTATTTTGTAGTTTGGTGCAACGATGGACATCATTTTTGTGAAGCCTTTGCCGTCAACTATTTGTACATGTATTGGCATGTAATGAAACACAGCCATATCAACAGTCGCGCGTGTAATATCATCTGTCTCTATTCCCGAGAAATTACGGCTTCTCGGAGAATTGACAAAATTATCTAATTTATTTAATCATAACAGACCTTAAAAGATGTTCAGTGAAAACAAATAATTAAAGAAAATCAAAAAATAAGGGTACAAGACAGCCGAAGGTGAGAAAGGCCAGTTAACAGGCGCTTGGTCACGATAATTATACTGCCACGGGCGATAACGGTCATTTAGAGGAGTAGGAAACCCTAATTACTGTATGTACAAGTGCAATGAGTATTTTACCTTTTAAAACAGATTGTTTAATTCATTAATAAATAAGCCTAGAAATATTCAAAAATATACATCCGAGTAACCGAGTACCGATTTTAGTATTCGATACTCGGACGTTCGATCGAGTACCCGGTTAACCGGGTACTCGTTGACATCCCTAATTTTTAGTAACCATGGCAACACTGTTCATAGAAACCAAAAACCATTGCACTATTTTATGTATCTTAGTGAAGTCTACTTGTGTGCCAAGTTATATTGAAATCAAACCAAAACTGTACAGGAGTAGCATTTAAAAGGAATTTCACAGAAAATTTTAAAGGAATTTCATGTCTTTCTCAGTAAAATATCTATATATATATATGAAATAGAGTTCAAAGATCAACAGATTGCAAGGATACAACAGAGTTCAAATATACAACAGAGTCTTAAGATATAACAATTCTATTTTAGTAACCATGTCAACATCGTTCATCAATATCAAAGTCCAATGTACTATTTTATGTATCTTAGATAGTCTACTTGTGTGCCTAGTTATATTGATATCAAACCAAAACTGTAGGTGGAGTACTATTTTAAAATAATTTCACAGAAAATTCTATTTTTAGTAACCATGGCAACACTGTTCATAGAAATCAAAAACCGATGCACTATTTTATGTATCTTAGTGTAGTCTTCTTGTGTGCCAAGTAATACTGAAATCACACGAAAACTGTAGGAGGAGTAGCGTTTTTAAGGGATTTCACAAAAAATTCTATTTTTTAAAACCATGGCAACACCGTTCATCGAAAACCAAAGACCGATGCGGCAATTTTGGTCCCACCCTGGTCCTGGGGTTCATGATTTGAACAAATTTGAATCTACACTACCTGAGGATAATTTTACATGACTTTCATCTTTCCTGTCTAGATTATTCCTATGTAAAACTTTGATCGCCATTTTGGCCCCACCCTAGCCCTGGGGGGTCATGATTTGAACAAATTTGAATCTTATTAACTCTACCTGAGGATGATTCCACATGAGTCTCATCTTTCCTGGCCCAGTGATTCTTGAGAAGATTTTTAAAGAGTTTTCCTATGTATTCCTATGTAAATTTAGTTTGGCCATTTTGACCCCACCCTAGCCCCGGGAGTCATAATTTGAATTTGAATCTACACTACCTGAGGATGATTCCACATTAATTTCATCTTTCCTGGCACAGTCGTTCTTGAGAAGAAGATTTTTAAAGAGTTTTCCTATATATTCCCATGTAAAACTTGGGTCGGCCATTTTAGCCCTACCCAAGACCCGGGGGTCATGATTTGAACAAATTTGAATCTACACTACATGAGGATAATTCCACATGAGTCTCATCTTTCCTGGTCCAGTGGTTCTTGAGAAGAAGATTTTTAAAGAGTTTTCCTAAATATTCCTATGTAAAACTTGAGTCGCCTATTTTGGCCCCACCCTTGCCTCGGGGGTCATGATTTGAACAAATTTGAATCTACACTACCTCAGGATGATTCCACATTAGTTTCATCTTTCCTGGCCTGGTGGTTCTTGAGCAGAAGATTTTTTAAAAATGCCATTAATTTTCTCTAATTCATAATTATCTCCCCTTGGAAAAGGGTGTGGCCCTTCATTTGAACAAACTTGGATTCCCTTTACCCAAGGATACTTTGTAGCAAGTTTGGTTGAAATTGGCCCAGTGGTTCTTGAGAAGAAGATGAAAATGAGAAAAGTTAACGACGACAACGACAACGCAACAACGACCACAACGACGACAGACAACGGACAAATTTTGATCAGAAAAGCTCACTTGAGCCTTCGGCTCAGGTGAGCTAAAAACAACAATGATT